>NW_027109338.1:30669-60134 GCF_000696795.3 Halyomorpha halys
TATATGTTTCAATCGTGTAATTTAGATTATTAATGAATTTAATAACTTTAGCATTTATGAATGTCATAACAAAAACTACTATAAATAATTAGAAATATAAACTGAAATGTCTTGGTGAACTTGTCTATTGTTGTATTTATTTTGTCTAACCCTTTTTTTGTTCTATGCTATAACTGTGTGAACTAACCTTAATTTTATACTTCCTTTTTGTTTCAAATACCATCAATGCTAGTAATTTTCACTTTCATATCCTCTATTGGCCAATAAAAATTAAATAAAATACATCTGCAGCAACACAGATATTTTAAAAATATAAAAACTATTTTAATAAAAAAAAAATTTAAACCTTTGAAAATATATTTCTTTCATTAAAATTGATTTTTTTTTTTAAAGTAATTTTTTTTTGTTTTTTCAAGCCCATGAAATGTTTATCAAATGCTTTGCTGTAGTAATTTAC
The DNA here is from genome assembly GCF_000696795.3 of Halyomorpha halys. NCBI lineage: Eukaryota > Metazoa > Arthropoda > Insecta > Hemiptera > Pentatomidae > Halyomorpha > Halyomorpha halys. The sequence goes on from NW_027109338.1 coordinate 31,127, forward strand.
TTGGAAAACCCGGGATATTTCGCTTTGTTTCATGAAAGAGATAAGAGTTACATTTCACAGAATGCCAATTCTGCTTTTTTGGATCAATTATTTCTAAAAGCAAATGAATTGGGTTGCATCTATGATCAAAGGGACTAGAGATCTCTATTGGAGGGGGCAGCAAAGCTCCAATTGGTGCTTCGTAAATTCGATTTGACTCTGGCAGTAGCTAACAGCCACCTTGCACCTCTGCTCCTAATGGAACCTCTAAAGCTTTCTGAAAAAGTGAGGGTACCTTGTGAATAAGTTTATTTTTATTTTTAGGAAAAATTCTTGAAAAAATATAAATTAAACAGTATTTTCTTTCAGTTTATAAAATTATAATTTTTTTCATTCTATATTCAAATTTATGTATTTCCTTTTCCGATCACTTCTTTTTCTTTCTCATCCTCCTTAAGTGCCTTTCATCGTGAAGGAGCCTCTAACAACTTTTTGGTCTCTGACAAGCGTCTTCATCTGAGCCAGCGTTTTTCCTCTTTCCAGACCTAGTCGTTGGATATGCTCCATATAGCTCCTTCTAGGTCTGCCTCGTTGTCTACCAGTCGGGTCTCTCCTCCATACATTTTCTAGGCACTCTGTCTTCCCCCATTCTACAGACGTGTCCATACTAGTGGAACTGTCGGTGTTCAATCACTGATTTCACTGAGGGGATCTGAAGTTCTTTTTTTATTCTTTCATTCCTTATCCTGTCTCTCCTAGTTTTGCGTATTTCAGCAGCCGTAATCCTGCTCATGTGCTACTCTTGGGAGACCCAACTTTCACTGCCATACATAGTGCTGTTGGAATAATATAATATTGTTGGAAGATATATTGCTTTAAAGATATGGAGTTTGATGTCCTTACCTACCTCTGCCTTTCCCACAATAGTATTGCATATCTGGTAGTAAATACAATTTGCTCTATTTATCCTATTGGACACTTCTTGGTCTATTTTACCGCATTTTCTTTAAGTTTATAATTATAATTTTTTTCACTCTATAATGAAATTTATGCAGGTATTTCCTTTTCCGATCATGATATAGAAAAGCCGAGAATTACCGAACTTGTACAACAGGTAATTTATTTTTATTGTAAAAAAAAATGTTAAATTGAAATATAATCCTTACAAAATAGGAAGCAATAGCTTAGGGCTTTGTTACTTGATGTCTAGTGACTACAGATTAATTCTTAAGTAATTAATATTGCTGGGAGATATAAAGGAAATTAGGGGATATCCTCGGCGAGAGGAGCGGGAATTTAAAAGAAACGATGATGTATGCATAGAAGAATAATAATTTGAAAGAACTAATAATTTTGTAAATTTATTAGGCAATGAGAGAAGGATGAAAAACAAGTCACATTGAAGACATTTGGTTAAACAAGGAGCCCAGAAGGAAGGGTGGGTATTCTAGAATAGAGTTGTGACTCCTAGGGAATTAGTTAAACTATATGTTATATAAAAAAATGTTAAACAAGTGTCAGACAAATCATCCAGTGAATTGATAATTTAGGCACGATAGTAACTTTTTTTAAGTGGTTATCTCAGCAATGTTAAATTAAATTGATATGAATTTTCCACATACCTTGAGAGAACAAACAAAAGAGGATGCCTCCGGTGTTCCCTAGTAACGGTCTGCTTATCGATCAAATGTGCTATTTAATATAGCTTCATCAATAAAACTATTAATAACTATTAACTATTATAATAGAATTACGTTTAATAAATTTGAAAGTATGGACTATAAAATAGTTTCCATAAAATTAACTGAAATGAGTAACTTATAGCTTGCTACACACATAACGAGACAGAAATGAGGTGATTAAATATGTTTAAATATTATGCTAATTATTACATGAATATCAAATTTTTATTTTATTTTTAAAATTTATTTATTGAAGTTTACGACTACATTTACATAAAAATATATCTAGAATATTCGATGTTGGATTATAATGGTCTGATACTGGCATGTAGAGAAACTACCCATTGGTAGCACTCTAATAACATTTCTACATTAGTAAATCTTGAGGCCATCTTCTTTTCAGGCACCTCGAATGATTGTCAGGAATGTATGAAGAAGCAAGGTTAGAAACTAGTAGGTTTGAGTTGTTAGGGAGTTTATAATGGATGGATTGATATCTGGTTCGGGCTAGATCACTTACGAATTAAACATTATATGAAGGATTTGAGATTGGAAGGATTGGATATCAGAGGAATTCGAAGGTTTTGTGGAACTCCAAAGCTCAACTCCGTATATCCAGATATACTTTACTGTAGTCATACTGATTAGTCTTTTACAATAGATTGGAAGTTTATACCGTTTGTCTAGTAAATGTTGTAATAGGTTTAGTTGACATGTTTTCTGTCGTTCCAGTCTTGTGTGAGGACTCCAAATTAATTGTACTCCCAGATGTAGTCCAAGTTAGCGGATCTGTTCGACAGGGGCTAGAACAACATTATTTAAGAAGACTGCAGGACAGTCGAAGGTTAAATGTGATTTGATGGGATTTATTTTAATCCTCTGATTTAAACACCATTCTTCGAAGGTTGTGGGGTGAGATTGGAGAGCTTCAGATGCAATTAAAGGGTTATTATTAACTACGAGCACACATCGGCGTACGTGGTGAGGATAGTATTAGGATTGATTGGGATGCCAGATGTATAGACTGTGTAGAGGAAGGCACCGAGGATACTACCTTGAGGAACACCAGTAGACTGAGAGAAGAAGTACTGAGAGAAACAGGAACCATTGTGGTTTACTTTGAATAATCTATCAGTAAGAAAGGTTAATGAGAAAGTATTCAGGAGGTAGGAATTTACGGAGTTTGTAAAGCAGTGCCAACCTTGGATAAAATATTGAATATTAGTCTAATAGGTAACTTAGAGAACTCAAATTTGCATCGGATCTGATAACTCTTAGGCATATAATAATCTATAAGTTTTAAATGACTAATATATACTCTGAATGAAATTTTTTTTTAAATATTTATTTATTGCTATTTACAACTGTACATTATAATACATTTAGTAAATCTGATCTAAGTTATATTGGAGTTGTACAGGCGTGTAGAGAAACTACCCATTGGTAGCACTCAAATGAAATATGAATAACAATATTATTATTGCCTACCCAGAAATAGATTTTAGTATATTTTAATAAACACGATTGACATTAAATTTATTGATACATGATTAATAAAACGGTACATATTGACTATACAATCAGTCAATAAATACATGAGCTTCCATTCTGTATTAACTTACACCGAAAAACCAAACACTAATCCAGGAAATCGCAATCACTGACCAATCTTTCAATTAGAGGAGTTTTTTTTATTTTTTTATTTATTGATAGATATTACAATCTGCCACACAGTTGTGGGCAATAGGTAATAGTGATGAATGATCTCATACATACTAAAATAAAAAAAAAATAAAAAAATAAAATAAAATAAAGTAAAAAAACAAACAAAAAAAACTCTCTTAAAATATATACAAATAAAAGAATAGACAAGATGAACATAATCAAACTATCTGTATGAAAAATAAATTTCTCCTATCATTTTATTATTTTCTTCCATTAAGTTAGAAAACCCGTTAATTGGTTAAAGAAAAATTAATAATAGTTGCAAATTCATATTTATTTATTTAAAATAATGTTTGGTTCTACAACCACTGAAGTCATTTTAGCCCTGTACAAATATTTTATGAAAATTCAGTCGAAAGATACAGGTATATGGATTTAACATTTGTTAAAGATATCACTTTTTTTTTTAGAAACAATCACAATTTTTCTCGTGCATTTTCACTATTTTTTAATATCTATACTGGTCCCTAGTCCAACTTAACTATCGTAGTCATATCTCTTAGTGAGGATGTGCAGTACTGTTAAAGGTATCCTACAAGATGTATATTTCGGAGGTGTTCCTATATTGTTCAAATGGTTCTCATGTGTCACTCTTGAGTGTCTTAGCCTCAGGCGGTTCATAATCTTATCGCTTCTTGTTAATTGTAGGATTTTTTGTTTACTAGAGACTCCAGATGGTTCAATAATTCAAAATTTATTGTCTTTTGGTTTAAACCAATTGACTACCATTTTTCGAGTGCCTTCTTTCTGACCTAAGAAAGTGTTTCTTTGTGAATGCAGCAGTTTCTTAACCAATATTGATAGCTTTTTTTAGCCATGGCATCAAGAAGTTTATTCCCTTTAATGCCACAGTGGCCATATTAAAGCCACAAAGATTAAACCTTACATCCTGGACAATCAATTGTTTGTAGGTGCATCAGCGTTTGGACTACGAGTGGATTTTGTGAAAAAGAGTTTTTCAAACGCTTGAGACCTGAATCTGAATCCGTACAAATGTCTGTCTGTTTTGTCCCGATTTTCAATTTTACTACTGCACACGATTAATGACTGACACTCCAGAAAGTTGAGAGGAATAGCATGATCGAAGTGAATGTATTTGTACGTCATCTGAAATAATTAAAGCACCATCTCCATCCTGCGTTTCAGAACCGTCCATATAGATGTAGTTCCATTCGGAATGTTTAAGTTGCAAATCAATGAATTCTGCTAATCCCAATTTTGAACCATTGCTGCATTTGAGTTTAGGAATCTTAGAGATTGGAAGTAGTCAGAGTTCCGAAAATAATTGGTGTAGTTGCAAAGGTGTCAGTAAGGGTTTGAGTTTCAAGTATGTAATATCTGTGGTGCATATTTTCGATAATGACTGTTCAATTTGGGTATTTACTAGAATTGTTATTGCTAAACAAAGAGGCGAGTTGGCTGAGAAATTACTTTTATGTGATATGCTAAATCTAAAAATTGCCTTCGTATATGGTGTGGCATTACACTAGCTTGTACTTGCGGACTCACTCAAAGTCGTCTTTAGAATAAATGAAATTTAAATAATTTTTTTTCCGAATTATCATGTTAATATTTACTTCTATATTTTTATTTATGTAATTTATTTTCTTTTTTAGTAAAACATTTAATGATCACAATATGAATACTAATTATATTTTATTTTTTGATTTTGGTCCTTCCTGTTTTCACTAATTGTAAGAAACAGAAAATATTTCATTTAGATGAGACCATTAAAACAAAAAAGTAAACAGTAATAAAAACTAGATATGAGCTTGATATGTAGTTCAAACAGTTAATATAGGCCAATTAGGATTGTCGGATTTAAGTAATCCGAATTTTTGGTTATTTATTGGTTTTATATAAAGTTGGGGTCGGGGGTCTCATTTTCTGATGCCCCCCTTGCCGCGGACACCGGAAGGCCCCGAAGACGCTGCGACTGGAATGCTGCAGCAGCCTAAGCACCATGCAAGGTAGGACCTGGCCTACCCCTACCATCACGCCGGAGTCCAGGACACGCTGGCCAGCCTCAGAGAGAGAAAGACGTCTTTCAGACACCAGGCGAATATTCATGGTCTACACAGTTTCGTCCAGCGCACACCTGGACGAGGGAAGCGGCCATAGGACGCGGAAGTGACCGCGACAGCGAAACTTCCAACAGTCACTCAGATAAGCCAATACAATCTATGAGACCCCAATGCTCTGTTTTATATTATTATAGATAAATCATTTAGACTAACACAATAACCCAGTTTGCCCCTCCAGGGAATTAACTTTAGAAATAAAAGGAAATACATACATGTTAATAGCCTGAAAAGTCTCACAATTTTCAGCCACCCTTCCACAGTAATTTTAATTTATTATAATCTTAAAATACACTCGAGATACCTGAAGTATAGCACGAGCAGGTCCCGATGTAAACTAGGATCTTAAAACAAATAAATGAAATGTTCAAATTTATACACACATCTTTTTTTTTTTTTGGAATTGATAGATTTATTTATTGATAGATATTACAATCTGCCACACAGTTGTGGGCAATAGGTAATAGTGATGAATGATCCCATACATACTAAAATAAAAAAAAATAAAAAACTCTTAAAATATATACAAACAAAAGAATAGACAAGATGAATACAATCAAACTATCTGTATGAAAAATAAATAAATAAAATAACAATGATAAAATAATATATACAATATTTACACAATCGACCTGAGGCTCAGGCACTCTATCCCCCACGTGTGAGGGGTAGAGCAGAGCTCAAGAGATCCCAGCGCATCCCTCTCGCCGCATCACTGGTAATGAGCCAGTGGAGGCTGAGCAAGTGCGCTAAAGCCGCAAACACTCAACTTGAGTGGAGAATCTGACCATTAACAGAACTCCAATTGTCCATTTTTATTTTATTAAGTTTCTTGGCATACACATATCTGTTTTTTTAAAGATTTCTCTTGTTTTTAGTTGCGGCCCGATTTCTCCAGTAACCCAGTTCTATTAGGAATTTCACTGACACATATTAAATAAAGATTGTATATATTTTGTTTGGAATAAAATATAACGCAGATAAAAATTTTCAGTTATTATTAAAAAAAGTATAAGACTCAAGAAAAAGACGTCGATACAAAGAATACGATTTGGTATCGTTTGTGGGACGACTCAGGCAGAAATTTCAGATATCCTTTTTACCATCGAGGGATGGAGCAATCGCTGCCCCCCCCCCCTCTTGGTCGATTTCCATCTGTTTGCTGTTGTGTTTGTTTGCATAGCAATGTTTACCGATACACGAATCCAGTTGAATTTCTCGCTAAAATTATTTTATTGCCTTTTCCAATTACAATCAACAAGTAATTGCAATAACAGTTAATTTACTGTTGTTGACATAGAATTTAATTGCAAAATTGTTTGAACTTGAGATAGAAACGTCCCTCCTCTTGATGATTAAAATTGTAGTTTCAATAAGCAGCAATTGCTAATTTCAAATAACGTTTTGAAGTAAATGTTAGTTCAACTTGATGAAAATATTGCTACTTACTCACACCAATTGTATTATTACTAGCAGATTCGGCTTTCTCATTAGTATTGATTAAATAGGATTTAAAAAGACATTTTTTATTTATCGAAAATTGATTAAAAATATCTTGACCTATCAGAGTTGCAAAGAATGTTAAAATAATGTATGAAAACTAAATATTTTTTTTTATAAATCGGTTCTTGCTTATAATAATATTTTAGTCAATTTAATTATAAGAAACAACACATCTCTAAATAATTATACATATATTTTTTAACAGGTTTAACGGATTAAACACAGTTCTTTACTCTTTAAATAAGTAGCACCCTAAATGCGTTTTTAAAAATGCTATAATATTATGTAATATAAGTTATTATTGATACGAGCTGCAGCAATGTCTCAGGGCTGAGTGTGTACCTTATTAGCTAATTTTTAAAATTACTTAAAAAATAATAATATAACACTACAATCTATGAAAGGGTTGTGGGTTCATTACTTTGTAAAGAAACACAGTTACTAGATCAACGGTTGTTTGAAGAGATGATTTGTTCAGAATCACGCTCGAAAGGCAAATTTTTACCCAATTAAGTATCCCAGTTTTTGAGGCTGAGTGAACACCAGGAGGGCTCCAGAACCCACAGGGTTGACTCACAGTTACAGTGTACTAGAAAATAATTGTCTATCCAGCCAGATACGAACCCGAGTCCTTGACGTTATTAGTATCGTGGCTTACCAAAGTACCAGCACGCTCCCTTTTAAAATTATATATCCTATAAAAACATTTCAAAATGAAATAAAATCTACTTTACCTTATTTTTCTCACTGATCGTAGGGAAAAAATGCTTTATAATGTTTGTACTTTTTATTTATTTTAAAATACATCCAGATCATTATCAATTTAATCATTGAACAAACCTTGTTTTGAATACAAAATACTAGATGACGTCTACCCCAGACTTGTCTTATTGGTCACACCTTCATATTTGAAGAAAATTAAATTAAAATAAGTAAAAGAACAGTTTCATTTTCTATTATAATTTTTAATTATAAGATATAATATTTAATCAGATAGAGAATGTGTCGTATAAAACCCTCGCTGAGTCTATGAGATTTTAAGCCTCTTTTTTTATCATCTCCGATATACAAAATATACTAGTCCTTTTCCATATTCCAATTAATATTTTTTTTTTTTTTAAGTATAAATTTATTAAGTACGGTCTGTATCAAGGTACCAACTGCTGGGCCACTGTTAGGGTAAGCAATTTGCCGTTTATCCTTGTTCTAGTTTGGCCAAATTAGATTTGGATTGGAACTGAACTTGGATTTTGGGTGTTCTAGTGCCTCTTTCCCCTCCTTTTATTAAGTTAACGTTCAGAAAGTAGTCAAGTAACCTAGTCCGTTTGTTAAGTTTTGTTCCATAGTTATGTTTGTCTAAATAACAAAGCTATTTATATTTTATTTGAATGATTTTATGAAAAAGTAGTAAATAATTAAGCTTTTAAGAGAGTAGAATTGGTAAGTTAACAAACGGTTATATGTGCTACACTCCTATTAGAAGAACTCAATCTTTTTGAGAAGATTACAAAATATAATAAAATATTATTTCAATATTTTGCGCTGAACTTTGCTTTATAACAATTACGGGATATTTTTCAGTAATTTGAGACATAGAATTTCAAAATCAGTTGTTGAGTTCATTCAAGATAGAACCCAAAAACCAGACTTACGTGTTTAACATATTTCAGTATTTCGAAGTTGAATTGTTTCAAAATAATCGGAGTGAATAATCTGAGTTATTCAGTTTAAAAATAGGCATCTTCAAGGACATCTTCAATATAATCTCTTCCTCACATTAATTTAAAGTTTCTTTTACAGGCTATTCTGCCCAGGTCATTTTCTTTATTATAAGTTACAAGCCTATTTATTTAAAATTTATAATCATTAACATTTAATTTTCCTCTATAAGATTATCAACAATTAAATACACCACCATATAACAAACCATTTATCATATGGAAGATGGCTAGAATGGCCGAAACATTGGACTAGAGAAAAATAGTGTTGAGACAGAATTGGATACTAATTTTTGATTTATTTAATAAATAATTACCTTGTCTCAAAAAATTTTGAAATAATATAATTAATGATTAATATTAATTTCCGGGAGGTCCTAGCTCTAATGCATTAATGAATTGAATGTGAAATATAGAGATATAGTCCGATTAGTTCAGGGTTGTGAGAAACCGAATTCTGTGTTTCAAGTACTTGTTCTTGAATATAGTATCTATAACTATTAAAATTTTCAATATATTGAAATAACAACACGTTAAAAAAAATTAATCATTAATGTCATTGATAAAGAGGGAAAAGGGGAATTTCGCTAGCCATATCATTTTTATTTCTATAAAAAAGTATCCCCATGAGGCTTTTCAAATTGAATGGGATTGTGAAAGTAATAGGAGTTATGGCAGAGATTCATAAAGGGCAGCCGTTCTTTGAGGGACCTGAAGAAATCCGGTATGACCAGGGAAGGACAGTGAAAAATGACCAGCGGCTGGATAATCCGGGGGTGAAGGTATAGAATCTATTGTAGGGGCAACTACTATAGGAGCTGGGGATATTGTAACCCTCCTATCTTCATCTCCTCCGGGATCTGCCATCAGTTGTCCACCTCTAGTCAATACAAACTCAGCCCCAATTTTCTTTTCAATTTATCATTCTCCCCTCTTCCATTATCATTCTTAACTCGACATGATTTTATATTGTGAGGTAGATCTAGAGGAAAAAAAGAGAGTAGCGAAACCGCTTATAAAAATGCATTGTATAAAATAAAAATTCAAATACATAAAATAAGCAGTAGAACGACGTTAATCGATTACATGGGCCGTTGAGAGGAAAATTAGTCTAAATCATTATGTTGTTATAAAAATTAATTTTTATTAATAAAAATATATTAAATCAATTACTGTGAGAATTAATTTCGAATTGTTTTGAAATGTAGTATATGGAAGTAACTAAATAGCTTTTAAAAAAAAAAAAAAAAAAAAAAAGCTCTGATATTCCTTACTAAAATCTTTATAGAACCTAACCTAAAGTTTTAAATATCTGAAACTACCATGTTTGACATACATAACTTTTGCACTCAACAGCTCATATAGCTGCCCTATTACCGTAGGTTAGGGATTTCCCCTCCCCCCAATAGTACAATAATTATATAAGATAAATATTTACAAAAGTATGTAAAAGTTTATGTAAGTAAAAGTAATTTAAGTAGATTAGATAATTAGGTAAGTATACAATTTTATTATTAAATGTGATTTTTCGTTAAAAAATAAAGAGCTACGAGAAGAGCCGGATTTGAAACTTGTGGGTGAAGACAAATATCATTACTTTTACACCGTTAAACTGAAGTAATTAATGAAAGCTTTGTTTATGAAGTTCGTAGTAGTCGCATCATACACTTATACCGAATTTTCCTCCGAAATAAGGAGATACGTTTTCGCAATATAGGTGTACTAAGGAAAATACGTTTATGCATGCACAATTAAAACTTGTGGACGGAATTTTAACTTTTTATTATATTTTCCTTTAACTTTATATATTGGTTTTGTTTTGGTAAAATGTATTTATTTGTTTGTTTTACTGTAAACTGATCCACTGCTTTGACTAGTATTTCTCTGGTTTGATCTCACATGGCAGTCTAATAGTGAATTTGTTTAGCGGGTCACTGGGGAGTACAGATCAGAGAAGGGGAATTCAGGAGAGTGAATTTGACGATCAAGTGAAATAAAAATTGTGAAATCGAAGGGACAAGAAGAGGAAATAATTGAAATATTCGTATTTAGTCTGTACGCTGGAATTGATTGTAAAAGAAAACAGTGTGAAACAAATATTTTCTTTCTTTTCTATTATATCATGTAAAAATATGTAATATATACCCGATCACGGATTGATTAGTCTGCTGTGTAATGTAGCAACCCGATGTATTTGGCCAGCATGAATGAATAAAGCATTTTTCTAACTATAGATTTCACACAATTACTGAAAATTTCGTCAAAATCGAATTATCTGTTCAGTCGGTTAGGCCTGCTTTAAAACCTGTAAAACAGTGTCTTGAATAATATTGATACCTGTCAATGTCAAAGGAAGTCCTTAATAGAAATTAAAGGAGCCTTTTAAGAGCTTAAAGATATATGGTAATTCGGAGTTGGAAGGACTAATGGAATAAACCAGGTGTCCCCTAGGGAAAGAGGAGTATAGGAGAGCACTCAGGAAAAGTAAGTTGTGGTTTTCTACAAACAATTATTGGGCTGTCTTAATTATAGTTGGGGGTGGAGCAACCAAGAAACCAATGAAAAAGAAAGGAGAAGGAACCAAAGAATAATTGCGCCCCACGTGAACGGGAGGAGATAGGACCGATTTAAGGATAGCCTTTGATACTTCTGGGTGAACTTTTGAAGAGGAAGGACAGTTGTGGTGAGATCTCGGACACAAACGCCTAAGATAGAGACAGACCTAGCCACATCACTGCCTGGCACTTCATCCCTTATCAGATACCTGCACTTTGGCTTACGACCAGAAGCTTTCCATTAATCCAGTAATGTGATATATGTATGATGTAAAAATATTTTATGACAAGTAATCTGAATCATGATCACAGTTGGAATTATTGTTATTGTTAATACAATTGTACTTATATTATTCATATCTCTAGTTGTTGTTGTTGTCTGGGGCTTAATGGCGTAAAACCCTGAGGTCATCAACGCCCATCATATCTTTAGTTGTTGAATAGATATTTAGTTTGTTTCTAAAGCGTTAGTATATAAACTAACACCACACTAATATATTAAATATTCAATCGTATCAATATTTTAAGAAAGTATTTAATATAGTAATATTTAAAAGAACTGGAAAACACGCAGGACGCATTTAGGAAATAATCCAATGATAATAGATTTTGCGGACTTAACTAATTTAAATTAATTAATATAAATAATTTTGGACAATCCCCTTCAGTTACTATTTTGGCATCCCATAGATAAGAATGAAGGAGACAGGCCTCAACATAAATTATCCTACTGACAGGCAGACACGAAGTTTATTCCTTGAAACATAAAATGTAAACTGGAAGTGATAATTTTCAATTATGAGGATAATATTAGTCGGTTTCAGCATGAATATAGAACTTTTCTATAAGTTTAGCAATGGTATGACCGATTAATTTTTCTTAAATTACATCAGAAGTATATTAAACTTTAACTGCTTTGACGAGATATATTATATTAAACCGACGGACCGTTTGTTTCGACCTCGATCAGTGGTTGAGTGGAAAGGTAAATGAAGGAAATTTACGAAAAATGTATCCTTTTCCTTAGAGAAAAATTCCACGAGACCTTCACTGAGAAAAAGTTAATCGTGAGGTTTGGATCTCACGGAACAACACTAAACTGAAGAAAGTGCTTCTTAGAAGACCAAGGTGTGTTAACATTGGGGATATTTCGATCCTGGCGAAAAATATAATTTTTGACTCCCTTAACATCATACATCATCACCTGCATGGGAATTAGCTCTGAGGACATCTAATATTTTTCATCTTCTATATTCTTCATTATCTTCTATATTCTTAATTATGTTTTAACTTATTTATTAATTTCTATTAACTTATTTATTTATTAATCTGTTACTGTGGCTATTTTATTTTATTTATTGATAATTTCGTTTGATTTCATTAAAAAGGAAAATATAACTTTTGTAAAAAGGAGGAAGAGGAAAAAAATATATATGAAGAATAAAATAAAATTGCTAAGAAAAAAAAATGAAATATATTGTATTAAGGTTATAGTTAATTATTGTTTGGAAAGAAAAAAAACAATGAATCAGTAGACAAAAAAATTACATCTTTCTTAATATATTAGTGTTTATATATCCAATCGCGGATTGATAAGTATACTTCGTGTATTAATAACCCCATGCATTGCTGATTAAGCATTTCTCTCTTCATTAATAGTCTACAACAAGTATTTGGCACAAATCATTTAGTTTGATAAAACTCTGAACTAATTGCAATGTGTTATATATAACTTAAATGCGGTATATTAATACCTATATATAGTATTTCATCAAAAGATTAATTTATTTATTTTTTGGGAGGGGGGAGTTTTTGGTACTAGAAAATAAATAATGTATTCTATTAGTACAGGTTACAGTACTAATAGAATAAATTATTTATTTGTCAATTCATAGATCCGTTAATATAAGAGGAAACATAAGTCGTCAACTAAAACGTATTCAATATAAATTTATAAACAGAGAAAAGGATAACTGTAATAATAATCAATTTAATTTTTCACAGCTAATCAGTGGGCCCTTTCCCCGTATCCTCAATTATTATGGATAAAGGGCCAAAGTAAGGCCTTTATGAATTTTAAACCAATAGCATAAAATTAATGAGGCTTGCTAAATTACTGTGCTGGCTTTGGAAGTATTACTTAGCTCTGTTCATTTGAATAACTTAATTTAACATATTCCTCTTTCAATGGTATAAAACAGGAATACTAGGATTTAATTTCATAATGTTTAATAAGGAAATCTCATATAATTTTAATTCAATTTACATAGAACTTTATATTATTATCAAAGTGCCATATTTTAGAATATTAAATAATGCCTTTTTTCATTTAAAATTAAACTAATTAATTTGTTACTAAATTTGTAAACAAAGAAAATAGAATTATAATTGACAAATATATTTAGGAGAAAGTATTGAATTTATCACTCAATTCCAGCAGAGTCGCTTGGTGTTGTCGATTTTGCATAATCTTTTTTTATTTCATACAACTTATTTCTCAGATTTTATGATTTTATTTTGAAATTTTTTCGTTATCATAATTTCTATTGTTGAATATACTTTTCCAATGTTACCCAGAGTTAAATCCTTAACAAAAGATATGTTCCACAGGTGTATTTTTAGATATCACAGAAGCATTAGATAAGTTCTGGAACCATGGATTTTCTCTAAGCTCAAAACGACCCTTCAACTGACAGCGTTCTAATCCCATTTATTAGAGCTATCATGGCTGGAGTGCCTCATGGACCAACTATTGTAAAACTAGAATAAACGCATGACAATGCCGTTGCAATTGACAATCTGAAAATCACTTACGGAGATGTAATAATACTACTTTATATACTATACTTTATGTAATATAGATACTACAATTGCTACCATCATTTATTAATGCTCATGACTCTCAAAACGGACCCAATGCCCAATGTAATCATGTAAGTATAAAAATGAAAAAAAATCTAAAAATAAAATAAAAGTTTACAACTTATAAATATATAAAAATGATAGTACATACCTATAAATATGTAGATATTATACTTTTATTAAATATTACATCATATCTCCATATTATGATGGAGAAATGCAGGCTACTAACCTTGCGATCGAAGGCACAATTGACAGTGATGACAAAAACGTAATATTTAGGAATTCCCAAGTCGCAATACAGAAATTAACATTACCTGGCAAAGCCATTGAAGAAAAGCCTAGAATCGTGACTGCTATTATGTTGGTATAGATGGTAATGAAAAACCTGACAAGTTAGCCAAGATCGGTTCGGGCCAGCCTGTTCGACTACTTTCTTCTTACAAACAGCAAATTGCAGTCAATATTTACAAGAAATATACATTTCAATATACGATGTTTGTCTGACAAGCGCCAGTAACAAAGTTCAAGCGGAAGGTAAGAAGTGGGAGAGCCTACTGAATAAAGATGAACTGATCCCCACCAGTCCTAGCAAAGCTAAGGGAGTGGCTTGTCTCCGCCTAGTGACAGGACATGATCCCAAAACACCTCCATCGGATAGGCATCGCATAAATATCGACATGTCCCCTATGCAACATGGGTGATATGGACAGAGATCATATGTTAACGTGTATAGACATTAATTATATACAACAAGATGCTAACCAACTCATGGCAAAAGCCAATTTATATTGGACTTGGAGAAGAAAAATAGCTTACTAGTCTATTTCCTGTAATGTAGGAAAAAAAATATGTGCAAAAATAAAAAGAAATTGGAAATACAGTACTAAAATATATTAAGTTCAATAAAAATAAACTGTCGTAGCTTGGTATTGTTTGAATTAAATACATCTAAATCTTCAACTAAATTCCTGATTTTTTTTTTTCGAACTCTCTAAAACAGAAATAAAACCTTCACAGTACATTACTGTGAAAAAAGAAAAAGTAATTGGTGTTGTGTCTTACCTTTTACTACCTTTGGTATTTTAAGGTTACCTGTTATGTTTAATTTTACATATGAGCTATCCATTCAAGGAGCTATTTTGAGTCCGGGGTGAGGGAAAATTCCTGATCGTGTTTGAACTTACTTTTTTTTGATAAAGTAGAGATACCTTCCTTGATATGATGCAAGCGTTCGATTAAGTTTGGCAAGGACACTTTTACAAATTTAAAACAACTCTATCTGGTAACTATTAACTTATCCTACAGTCTTATGTCGGAAAGATACTTTAGGATACAATCAAAGCATTTACAAGAAATAAACATTTCAATATACCATGTTAGCCTGGCGACTGTAGTAGTTCTCGTTGCGGTACTGTCAGGTCAGTTCGTAACGGTTAAACGGCAGCTTTAGTGGTGCCCAGCAGATAGTAGCAAGGTCGCTACATTGAGCTGAATGGAAAACGGAGCATATCACATTTACAATCCGTCGTGGTCTACGTCCTCCTGTCATCCTGAACCAACGAAGTTTGACACGGACTGGCACAGGAAAAGACCCTGAATTGATCCTAGATAAACTACTAACTGGGATCTCTGATATGAAATTAACCTGGCAAAAACTTAACGTGTGAAAAAAATCATTACTTCATATTTATTAGTCAAATTATTAGTATCGGAAAAACTCAAGATTTATACTGATGGTGTTGAAATAACTTAATAACTTAACCTAAAAAACTTAATAATAATAAAAAAAAACCTTTAAGTCTTCAAGCCAAAGACTTATTATGATCACCACTCCGTCAATAATCAATAAAAAATAACTTATACAATTATGTACAGATTTCTTGTGAATTCACAAATCTACAATAAAATCTCTACAAAAGGATTTTCACGACAGAATGGCTATAATTCACTGGAACCATCTAATTCAAGGGTTTTCATCACGAGACTTGCCAGTCACGAGTCGAAGATTACGAAGAAACTGGAATAGTGATCTCCTAAATTAATTTTAAAACATCAGTTTTATGGAGATAAATCAGTCGATGATCTTCAGTATCACGACATTATGTATTGTTTTTATATTTTATATCTCATTTGCATGTTATAAACAAATTTTCAAAGTTGTGGATTAGTTAAGTATAGTGAAGAAAAACTGTTAATAATATCTAATTGCCTCTTATTGTCAAACTCTTTCCAAATTTTCGGCATGATGCACTGCCTAGATTAGTCTAACGCAGTGGTACTTATAAATCACTATTTATCCATTCATTGTTACAGTTCCTACCAAATCTAAAATCTCTATTATTAATTTTTTTTATTTGTACTAGTGAATCTAGTTTACAATCAGCAAATGAGCTGTACTTTTCAGACTTGGAATGAATTGGCATGAGGGAGACAGCACCCAGTGGGAGACAGCACTCCTGACATTAAGTAAATTATTTGATAACGCTAGGAGGTCCCGCATCCAACTCCTCTTCAGCCTGCGCTGAGTTACGTCAGGGATGTCATGTGTTACCATCTGTCATATATATTTATTGAAATGTCCATGTAGTGCGTTGTCCATAAAGTCATAAGCATGTGGTCCGTTATAGTCGAGATGCTTAGGTCGGTGTGAATGGTCTTGTTTGAAACGTTGAGTGGTGAGTTCGTTGCCAGTCTTAAGAAATGCGATTGAAAAGTTTGTATTTTTTGAATATGTGTATTTTTAGCAGGTTCATAAATTTGGCAGGTGTAAGTCCATGTGGGTTTTAGTAAGTAATTGTACACGTTAAATTTCTGTCTGAGGGATAATTAAGAACGTCTGTGTAGTATGGAATATGATTGTTTCAGTCACAAATTTAGCATTTTACATCTTGTCTTGAAGTGTGGGCTCCATGTCAATCTTGTGTAATGAGTAAGTCCTAAAAAAGTTGCAGTGTTCGTTTGTGGTTTGTAGTGATTGTCAATGTAGAGTGAACGGCATGTTTTGTATTGTAGAGTACATGTGACTTGTGGTAAATCTTAATTTTCCATAGTGTGCGCCAGGTATGTTGTTTAGACTGTGGACTATATACCTTTACAGAGTCTTTGTTTATCAAAATAATAGCGTATTATTAAAATTCAAATAGTAATATTAGACACGGACTCATAAAAACGTTAGATGACATTGGTAGGACATAATACTGAATCGTAAAAAAAAAAATCACTTCACACCACTTCCTCACTTCTTTGCAAAAAACGAACAAATTCAGCTGACTGAAAGAGCCCAATTCGTAGAAATAAATTTATATTTGTAATTTTAATCCTTCACCAAATGAACGATTCAAATGTATTTTAATAACATCTGCTTGTAAACCGTAGAGCTCAGTTATACTACCCTTTGTGTGTTTCTACGGATATTGAGTTCTGGGAAGCAATGCCGAGGGTTGAACTGGCAACGCTAAAGCATTGTAGGAATCTGCACTGGATTTACCAGGAATTGTTTGACGGCTTTTGATTGTTTGAAACATGAAGAACGTTAACATTAGATCAGAGTAGGTGACTCGTTTCATACTGTAATTTGATTATATACAATAATCGTATCAGTTGGATTGAAATGAAAAATCTGGTTCAGTGCGAGCATCACACTAAATATAACTTTCGCTTTCCACAGCTTACTTTGAGATGACTGCGAATTCTCATTAATTTAAAACCAGATATTTCTATATAACATACAGTGGAAATACTTCCCCGTACTAATTTTCTAAATGGACCTTTCAGTTGATAGATCGACTGCCTAAAATTTGAACCGTTTTCAGACACCTACGGAACTACATCCCACGCCATCAGCAGCTATAAGTATAAAGTAAATAATAATTAATAATGTAATAACCGATATTTTATGGCAACCATTTATTTGAATCATTTTAATCATAGTAATCAATTGTAAATAAATAGTTAAACTCTTTATGTAGTTTATATACTATTATATAACCCAATATACCACCCCTTGTTATATTATATAAACAACATTTAACAACATTTTTTAAATAAAAAAGTATTTAATTGGTAAACTGATAAACACACAAAAAGCTTTTGGAAAAGAATCCAATCATAATAATAGTTTTTTAGGACTCAATATATAATTAATTAACTTCTTTTTGGATAATTGCCTTTACCGATTATCCTGGCATCCCGATTAAATCTCAAGGTAGTACATAACAGGATAATAAGATGTACAAAGTTAAATTAAGGTAGGGTTGAAATTATGTAAATATAAGTAAAAAGAAAACTATATAAAAATGAAGAAAAATAAGGAGTAAAAATAGTTATGACATAAATTAAACAATGATAGGAATATGAACAAAATAACGTGAACTATTAGGTTGAAAATAAACAGGAGACGTAAAAACAGAAAAACAGATATGAGAAAACAAAATTTAACACACTAAAAGATAAAGGGTGAGAAAAAAAATTAAAAATAATAACAATCAACAATAAGTAAAGAACAAATTAAAACCTCCCACCTGTTCTAGTTAAGAGATTTCGAAACAATGTGAAAAATCAGAAGTTTACAGAGTGAAAAGGAGGCTACCGTTAAACGGTTTAGCCCTCATGAGCTTATCCATTGATTAATTTATATTAAAACTATTTTTATTCCTTTTTTGTTCATTTTTTATTCATTTTTTGTTCATTTTTCATTTTTTGTTCATTTTTTTTTCCTTTTTTGTTCATTTTTATTCCTTTTTTGTTCATTTTAGTTTACAGAGTGAAAAGGAGGCTACCGTTAAACGGTTTAGCCCTCATGAGCTTATCCATTGATTAATTTATATTAAAACTATTTTTATTCCTTTTTTGTTCATTTTTATATAATTTTATTTTAACTTATATTTATATAATTTTAATCCTACTATGTCAAAATATTTTTAGTCATTTTTGTATCTTTTTAGCCCTGATGAAGTTCTACAAAGTAAGTTGAGGCTTCGGCAGATAAATAGTTAACCGATTTTCGTTTTCTTTTGACGTCATCCCCGACCATCTTCTTCATAATTCTTTTAATATTATTCTTCGCTGCAAAACATTAACATTTTTCGTTTCCTTGCTGTTATGCATAAATGCTCTTAACTATTCAATCTAGATTCAATATTGAAAATACTAAAAAATGACTTTATGTAATTAGTCATCCCATCAGCTGAAAGGCTTATATATAGGTTATGTAAAAACTGACTTTTAAAAAACTATGGTGACATGAAAAGATTTATCGTACTACTAAAAGGATGAAACGCACTTGGCATGCGCACGCCAGCTATAATTCGAACTTATGTTAGCATTAACTTTTCAATTATGCGGTTTCAGTCATTCTTCATTACACATTATTTTTTATAAAATCTTTGGTTTCCCAACGGTTTTTTTATAATCTTAAAATAGTATAAAGTTGATTATATAAATTGGGACTTAGGTAGATTCTAACAGAATAGTTGTGACATCTCAAGCAAACAACTACTTGGAATATGCTATTTCAGTTTCGTACGACTTTTCCTTTTTTTGTGATAAATTTTTCTCCTACACTCATACCATTTTGCAAGACTTACTTACTAGGACTCAGTGGACCTCAAAACGTGCATTTCCATCGAAACTACGAATCCTAAATTTTTCAGGATCTTAATACATGCACTTACCATGTATATGTAAGAAGAATTAAAAATGCTCGTTTGCAATCTTCTATTAATGAACCCGTTCCTTCAAAATTTCAAGTTAAGTACTTAGAAAGTGGAGTTGCAAGTACTTCGTTCATATTGTGAGCTTGATTTCTTTCTTACAGGCAAATGCCAAAAAAGTGGCCATATATTTTTCCCTTTTATTATAAATCGAAAGAGACATTGTACAATATCGTTACTATTCAATATCTCATCTACAAAATAAATGTTAGTCCGACGGATGGAATATGGTATATTTGTATTTATTTAGATGGTATATTTGCGATAAAATTGTCTTATCAATCTGATTTTTGGATGAGAATTGTCATTCGAATTGACGGTATAGTGGTATCTTAATTAATTCCAGTTAGCTCACAACATCGTTCCATTTGGAGTGATCTATAGTAAACTGGTAGTAGATATTTCAGTTATTTTTACTCCATTAGAGCAGTATAATAAATCTATCTAGTTTTTCTTTTATATTACTTTGTTTTATAGTTTTCAGTGTTTGTCAATCAGTTGCTATACAATAGCATATGACCTCTGCTGTGGATTTTCTTTCCCCTTTTCATTCGTATCACTTATTCTCATAAGTTTTTTTTTTGTTTGGTTTATTTTTTTTTTGCTTAGTAAGTTTATATCTTTCTTCTGCAGATTTTCTGTTTGAATACAGATTTACTCGACTATAGCATAACCCTACTCTACTTTGAAGAAAAGTGAAGCCAAAAGGCCACGCCCATGAAAGAAAGGCTTATGTTAATAGCAATACCTACCATTACAATGTCAACAGAAACAGAAGGTCTCAGTTCCTCTGCCATGCCTTTGAGAGGAAGGCCCGCCTTCTTTGCTTCACATATTCTGCCACCTTACCCCCCCCCCCCAAGGGCTGCAATCGCGTTATCTCCCAGTGTGCAATCGCGTTATCTTCTTCTTGTCTTAGTACGCTTTTATAGCTTAACAGTCGTTATATAGTCATTTCGTTTTAATTAAAATCTTTTATAATGTACACAACTTGAAATTTTAAAAAATTAAAAAAAAAAAACGGATTATTGCTGTTGGTAAAATATAAAAAATCAGATTTTTGGGAATGGCTGTCAGAAATCTAATACATAAATACACAAGTGTAAAATTAGAATTCAATTGTACTGTAACGTATTCACTGAATGTGTTTGGAAATTAAAGGAGCTGCTTATTATAATTGTTGTCCAGGGGCTTTGAATGATGGAACCTGCACTTTTGTGAGTGAATATGGTGTAGTTATAAGGAAGGTTCTTCTTATATTGAGAGTAGAGAATCGCTTTGAACCGGGAGACATCAATAAGCAGAATGAATGGAAGGATGACAAGAATTGAGAGAGGAGACGCGAGGGTAGAAGCTACCTATTTTAATTAAACTGTATCCATTTTGTGAGGGAACCGTATCATTTGTCAGTGTCAACCTGTTGGGAAGCCCTCGCAAATGTGCTTATGCAGCTCCCCAGGTCTTATGTAATTTCACAGATTAATTGAGGACGGTTTTATGTAGGAATCCTTCTGTTTGGAACCATTAGGAAAATTTGATTACCATTGAAAAAAAAAGGTTCCTTTTAAGTATTTAATCAGCTTCTTTGGACATTAGTCAGACTAAATGATGCCTATATAACAATGGTTAATGATATAATGTTCAGTTCTATAACAACTATGAATCTAAAATATAAACATATTTAACACAAAGTGTTGCCTATAAATAATTTATGAATGGTTTTAAAGGGATACCACTGGTAGAATCAGATTCGTTTGTTACTGGGTTTCCCTTAGCAGTTTGTTTTAATTTATTTCAATTCCTTCCAATATTTATTATAAAAATTTGCTAGAATAATTAAAACAACAGTGTCAATAATCCTAAAAATGGAGAGATTTGCCAATAAATATTCTTTAAAAATATAACAGATTGAATTTTAATAATGGTTTTTCATATAAATGTTCCTCTGCCTTTTCAATGATTCGACCAAATTCGTATGAAAAAATTTGGAAAAAAAAATCATACGAGTCACGACTAGAGTATTAATATAAAATTTAATTCTAAAGTTCTTTTCTCTGTTATAAAAATATTCCACTATCATCCTTTTTCTAAAAACTTACAACAGCATAACATCT
Source organism: Halyomorpha halys (assembly GCF_000696795.3). NCBI lineage: Eukaryota > Metazoa > Arthropoda > Insecta > Hemiptera > Pentatomidae > Halyomorpha > Halyomorpha halys. The sequence goes on from NW_027109338.1 coordinate 53,060, forward strand.
TTTCAGATGTTGATCGATTAATGTTCCCTATTTAACCGATCTAGCTCGAACCAGATATCACTCCTTCCATTATAAACTTCCTAACCACTCAAACCCCCTAGTTTCTAACCTTGCATCCTCTTCCATTCCTGAAAATTCTCCGAGGTGCCTGAAAAGAAGATGGCCACAAGACCAGCTAATCTAAAATTTCATTAGAGTGCTACCAGTAGGTAGTTGCTCTACACGTCTGTAACACTCCATTTTAACTAAGACCATATTTACTAAATGTATTATGTAATATACAGTTGTAAATTTCAATAAAGTTAATAAAAAAAAAAAAAAAAGATGGTTGGACTCAAACCGGTACCACTGCTGGCGTGAGGATGTCGCTTAACTCCCTCAGCTACAAACGGCCCATTTTAAATTTACCCTAGTCCTACGATCCTACCGTTTAGACCAATCGATTTGCTTTTCTTGTGGTACAGAATTGTCTAACTTCAATCTTGTTGAGAACGGAGATCCAGAAGGCATCTTTACGCAGATATTTCTCTTCATCCCGAAATCTTCCTGGCAACATTCGGTGATAATACAGCTATGTTTTCTGAAGCATCTTTCTCTAATCAAAGACTGGTGAATAAAAGTAATCGATTACAAGCGCAACCCGTTCAATGCACGCACACATAACCATTTTGCAAAACTAGGAGCCAAAGAACATGTATTCCCGTCGAACACTGGAATTCGAAATTTTGCTGGACCGCATTACTTTCTATTACTATATATTCCATATACGTGTAACTGAAAGGAAAAATGCCTGTTTTAACATAATAAAATTTGTTTTTATTTTTTTCAGATATTCTAGGCTAAAATTTCTTATGAAATTTATCTTTTTATGGCGTACAGGAACACTTCTAACTATAATAATCTTATTCTTGCTCACCGCAAATTATTGAATTGAATTTTATCCCACTAGATTGCATATACTGCCTCCTGTGGTCTTAAACAAACTGATTGAAACAACACTGTTTTAATAGATCAGCTAAACAGCTGGAAATCATAGTTTTTTTGCAATACTATAAACTTTTTGCTCTGTATCAAGAGTGAATATAAAAAATAAACACCTATGGAACTTATTAATAATGATGTAATGGTTTATTTGTATTAATATAGATTCATAATTACTTACAAGGCGAATGAATAAGAAAATAATTGTAGTTTTTGCAGTATTATATACTTTAGGTAAATCAATTACACATAAATGAATGGGCAAAATTGAAATTTGGTAAAAAGAGATTAACAGTTGTAAAGTATCCCTGTACTTTATAACATTAATAGTTTATTACTGTGAATAATTCATATTATTCTTGAGATAAATAAAAAAAAAAATCAGGTTGAAAGGTGGAAAAATGAACTTAAAATATTACACGTTAATATAATTAAGTCATAATATTATCTTATTGAAAAGAAAGTAACAATAAGAATATATGAAGTCAAACGGTTGTATTTTCATTCAGGTTGGGCTCTGCCAAAACCCCTGTCCTGTTTTTTGGGGAGTCATTCAAAAAAAGTTACCTGTATTCCCACAAGAAGTCCACAAGAGTTAAAAAAGCTTCTAGAACTGAGCATTAAGGTGGTGAGGGTATAAGACCTTTACACAAAGAAGCAGAGAGGTCATGTTTAAGGGCTCGGTTGATAGGGAGATACGGAACACTAACAAACCCCAAAGTCTTTACAATAGCAGTAAATAACAAGGCAGTTAACGTTTCCAATGATCAGGAATGTAAACAACAAAATCGAATAACACTTCACTTTAACTGACTAAACGAATAGGATTGTACTGATCTGTTTTTAACATTATAACGTAAATACATTGAAGGCCGAAAATAATATTGAACACTACATCAACTTTTTTGCGAAAATTGGGTACATATTAATAATAAACTAAAATATATATTTAAATGAAACTTTAGTCCGAAAAGTAAAGAAAATAATAGAGGAACATTGTAAAAATGCAAGTATATGTATATATATATTAACTAATGACATCTGGGAAGGTATATCCCAACCATTTTTGTTATTCAATTAAAATTTGTAGTATTTCTACGCACTTTTATTCATTTCCGTAGCAAAACTGTGTTTACAAAGTAGTAATTAATGGCTGATTAGTAGTAGAGTATCATCCATAATTATACCTCATTTATGAATTATATATTTGTTATTCATATAGGAAGAAGATAGTTGACCGTAGGAATTAGATTGGAGGAAGACAGTCCGGGTAGCGGTGAATAAATTTATTAAAATAGTAAAAAAAAACAGTTTTGCTTTGCACTACCATCAGTCAGCCCTGACGAAGCCCTGCAAAGTGAGGCAAAACGTTAGTTAGCAATAAATAGTTTTCTTTTACTGTTTCGATACCTTTGTTGACCGCCACCTATATATTTTTTAATTCGTTGTAGATTTTTAAATATTTGTCGGTAATTTTAAAAATCTTTATGATGATTCCGTTCGTGAAAATATTGTAAGGGAATTGAATGCAGTTAAAACCTACAGAACGACAAGAAATTCACAACCAGCCAATAATTAGTTATTTTCTTGCTGAATCATTTTGATTTACTTCTCAACATTTCGCTAATACTTTATTCAAAAACAGAGTGAACAAAACTTTTACAACAATATAACTTTGAAAACAATTACTTCAATATTAATTTTTTATTTTAGATTTCCGTTTAGGAGTTGATGTAATGGTTTAACTCAATCCATGGGTCACTTATTCAGATTATATTAAATTGTCAAATGCACAAATAAATAATTTAAATAAATAAACCTAAAAAAAATAAAGGAGAATAAGACATATAAGCACAAAGATAATTATTCAATTATGATTTTTGAATCTAAAATATAAACGAGGCTAAAATAAAAAAAACTTTCACCTACAACTATTTAAAAAATTTATAATTCATAACTTAGGTACAATTATGGATAATACTGTATTTATCGTTTTCAGTCATTAATTACTTGTTTGTAAATACAGTTTTGCAATGGAAATACAAATGAGTAGAAATAATATAAATTTTAATTGAATAAAAAAAAATATTGAAATATACCTTCCTAGGTTTCATTAGGTTATATGTATATAATTTTTTTTTCAATGTTCCTCTATTATTTTATATCATCTCAAGAATAATATAAATTATTCTCAGTATTATAACCTAAATTATGGTCTTCTAAAACCTTTAAATTTATTCCACCAGAATTTAAACTGTTAACCTCTTCTTACCTATTTTCAAGTTTGCCCGTTGATTTACCTGAAGATTATTTATAACACTGGGAAAAACTGTAAAGATTTTCTTGTTCATTCGTCTTGTAAATAGTTTTGAATCTATGTACATATCAATAAACCATTACAACATTATTAATTAATTTCTATAGGTGTTTAGTTTTTATATTGTTTCTGGAAACAGATAAACAATTTAAATACTGTCGAACAGAAAAAGGAAGTTTGAGGAAGAATGGGGTACATAGGATAGAAGCGCCAGTTGTAGATACTTTGAAACAAAAGGTTTAATTTTGTTTTTTTTATTGCGGTGTTATTTTACCTATGGTTTTCTATTCAATGCTTCTTTTAGGTTGAAAAACCTCTGTAAAAACTATTTTGCTTTATATCTTATCGAATATAAGCGGTGAGTATTTTTGAATTTAATTAATCTGTCGTGTTTTTTACCAGTTCTAGGCACAATAACATACAACATAAAAGCTTAGCAATTATTTTTTCTACAGGAAATAAAATAGTTCCTATTTTTTTTCTATTGAAATAATTATAATAAAAGCTACCACAACAAGGAGCAATATGTTTCTTTATGTTAGTGTTAATTCATCCATTATTAATCATAAAAATAAAATATAGACTGTATGTCTGATTCACCCCCTTAAAGCGGAAAAAAGAAAAGTTTAAAACCTGCAATACAAAGATACAAATCAAAAATTTATTAGATTTATAATAATAAAAAAAGATGATAAGGGAAAGCCTTTGAATTTCAAAAAAGTATCACCCTTTTTTATCTATAACTATTTGATTAGGTTCAAATTTAAAAAAAAATTAAAACACAGAACCGTCCTAATCGAATTTTTTAGAGAGATACAATCTGAAAAATCAAAAATAAAATAAATTTTTGTATAAAAATAATGAAACGCACAATAGTAATAATTACTAACGTTTAATAGTTCCACTATTCCACATGAAATTAAAATAGGTTTTTATAACATTATGTTAAAACAATATAACAAAAGCCCGATTAGGTGTACCGTTTATATCCATTTTGGGAATACAAAAACGAAATGCATAAAAAACACGCTTTTAGGTACTGTGGGGTAAATCAAGAACTATTCAGAGAACAAAAGAGTTCCTATTTTTTTATTTAAAGGATTTTTATGGTTTATTGTCTTTTGTAATGGATTGGCTGCTTAGACCTTTAACTCTAGTAAATGTTGTAATAATCGAAATCGATGAGCAGTTTCCTGTCTTTTCAGTCTTGCATGAGGATTCTATGTCAGTTGTTTGTCCAGATGTAGTTGTTTTAAGTAATGGATCTGTTCGACAGGAATAAGTGGGGCATTATTAAAGGATATTGTGTGGCAAGAGGCCATGGGTTTACGACGAAGGGTAAATGCGATTTTGTGGGATTTATTGAAATTTATTTTAATCCTCTAGTTTTGGCACCATGCTTCAAGGGCGGTGATGTGGGATACAATGTAAGGATCATTGTTCAATAATAATAGATATGTGTGATCGGCATACGTGGCTTGCGTGAGGATAGTGGTAGGATGGGTTGCGATGTTAGCTGAAAAAACTGTATAAAGGATAGGACCAAGGATACTACCCTGAGATACACCAGCAGAGTGAGGAAATAGTGATGTATTAGCGCTGTTCTGATGTAGATGAGAAATAGAACAGATTTTTGAGGTAGATGTTTTTGAATATGGAATGTAATTAGGTCATAACCGAGAGCTTTGCGGGAAGGTAACTTATGAATGATGTTGGATATCTCTGAAGGATGAAATGCTTTTGGTGGAAGGGTCATTTGGAGTGGAGTATTCAATTCTTCTTCAATGTATTCGATGTGGGTTGGATTAAGGATGTCAGGGTGTGGTTTAAATGTTTTAGAAAGGTGCTGACCAAATACCTGAGTTTTTTTATCGTCCGATTTTGTCCATGTTCGTGATTCAGTAAGAATAGGGTGACTAAAATTTTTGAGGTTGAGAAGCTTCTTAGTGGCCGCCCAGAAAGATTTGTCAGTAGTCGTGAGGTTTTGAGTTAAGTTAGTTGAATTTTTTAAGTTCTGCTTTGAGTTTGTTTGTCAATGCAGTATAATAAGTTTTATCTGTTGGGTATTTAGTCCTGTGCCACTTCGCTTTTGCTCTGTGTTTTTCCTTTAATAAGATGCGAATTTGCAGTGGCAAATTAGTAGGTATGGTATCATTAATTTTACTGGTCGTCGTATTGTCGTATATGCAAATTCTTATAGAGTCTCTGAAATTTATTATTACTTCGTCAATGTCGTGTTTAGATTTTAAGTCCAGTTTGTTTTCCAAATCATTACGAAATTTGTCCCAGTCAGCTCGTCCTTTAATCAATAAGGGAGGAGAGGGCTTAGGAACAAAGCTCGAATGTAAGAAAAGGATAACTGGATTATGGTCTGAGGAAAGGTTTTTAAAGGAAGATTATCTTAGTGTTGATTCATCCTGTACACACAGAACAATATAGTGAAGAAGAAAAAAATATGATGACAAAATAATAATTATAATTATTAAAAAAATATAGCAAATATTTAAAAGAATACTATAATAAATGTCAATTAAATAATATTAAAAAATTAAACGTAAGATATCAAAACTATATTTAAATAAAAATAAAATTATTTCATCTCGACATACATTAATAGCCAGGCGATTTAGAGTCAGCCTTGAAAACTCGTATAATATGTGAAAGGCAAAGAAGGACTCCGTGAGATCCCTGCGCAACACTTCTAGGTATTTGAAACCATTGAAAATTGTTTAAGAAGTTCCTATATCCAGAAAATGTATCCAATGAATAATTCAAAACAAAATGTATGTTTACTTTCTCGAAAAACGGCCATATAAACTAAAATAATTTATTTCCTATCTCATTAAACCGAATACACACAAGTGAATCTTTTAGATTTTCGATTTCAAACCCTTCGGTTGTTTTTGTTTTAAACAAATTTATGAAAAATATTATTTTTTTAATTTAAATACCAAATAATTATTAGTATTTCATCTATCATAGTGGTTATTTTTATTAATTGATATTCAGAAAATTCGTATCGAAGAGATTGGATAACTGTGTACACTTATTATAATGGTTTATTAAAAAAAAACTCATTATTAACATTAATATACTTTTTCTATCAACACATTCTAAAGTCATATGAATATTGTGGATGTGAAACATTTGATTTTCTTATATTTTGATTATATACGTGTAATGTATTATGTGTTTCAATAATAATATTTATTTATTTAAAAAGTATTACGGTCGGATGAATATAAAGAAGTTAAAAATAGATTATGTCTAATATACAAAGGGGCGTAGCTATCAACTGCTAGTTAAGCGATAATAAGTTATCGCTGAATCCCAAGCCACCTCACCACACCCTCTAAATGTTTTTCGTATTTCAGGGGAAGAAATTAGGGGTTCCAAATTGTTTTTGTTCAGTTTATCCGGACTCAGAACACCGTACTCAACCTAAATGCTACTGATGGCAAATGCTAAATTATAAAGCAATTATTACTAATCCTTTCCATTATTACAAATTTCAATCCTATTAAATTATCTGTAAAATTATAGAGGATTACTATTAAGCTCGATCAAACACAATCAAATGCGATGAAGATTTAATAAGCGGACCGTAATTTCCATGCAGAGATAGAATTTTGAACGCAAATCAATTTATGTGGATGCTTCTTAGCGTGCTAAAATAAATTTTAATCATAATTTTAATATGGAACTTCTATCGCCGTGAACCAATAGAGTACACTGCACCGCAATACTTAGTTGTTATGCTGTAAACTATACTCAACA
>NW_027109338.1:60184-80244 GCF_000696795.3 Halyomorpha halys
TATTTATCTAAACCAGACACCTTTTTACATATATTACATGGGAATTCTCTAATTCAGAAGCATCTAATCCGAAAAAATAATCCTTTAGCAAAAGATTTAGTATGGTTTAGGTTTTTTTTTCTTTGTATTTTAGAAATTACACTACCTTAACATCCCTTTCGTTGCAGATTTGGCCCGAAATAGACATATGTCCTTTCATTCCAAACTCCTTGCCCATCCTAACCCATTAGTTCTTAATTTTTCATCCTTAACAATCCCTGATAATCTTCCGGGGCGTCTGAAAAGAAGATGGCCACAGGACCTTCTAATTTAATTTAATGTTTGAAGTACCACCATTGGGTGGTTCCTTACCAAGATCTTCAAGTGTTTGAAACATTCATTCAATTTACTTACTGTTTTTTTTTTTTTTTTTTTGTACAGTTGAAAATTACAGTAATATAATATATATATATATATATATGCAAGGTTATGCAACGGTCAATAAATCAAACTTCCAATCCGAAAAAAACATACAATAATTTTTTATGAATTTATTGAAGTATTAATTAATATTTAAGGAAGAAACATTTGAATAAATGCTTCATTAAAATTTATAACTACTGCTGTAATCTCCTTTAACAAGTTGACTTTGATTTGTGTTTTTCAGTTACCTAATAATAATTTATAACCTTAAATAATCTTTTCGGTGGAACAAGTGCCACCGGAGTGCATAATATAAATTCAGAGATTATTTTTAACCTTCCTTAAATTAGTTTATTGATGATCATAAGTTTTATTAATTCAATTTCAAGTATTCGTTTTAAAATTCAAGATCAAAATAAATTTTTTCTGAAAACTTAGAATAGATGATCTACAATTAGAGAAAGAAGAAAAAGTCCAAAACATCCGTTTCATATGAACTTAAGATATCTTCCAAAATGATCCAAAACCCAAAGCTTTGTAGATGAAAACAATCATGGTTGTTTTAAGTTACTTCTATTTTTTTCTAGGCCGAATTAAATGTTTTAAACTCTTTAACCTGTTATAAGAAATAAAGTTTTTGGCCTTTCTTGGTTGATAAGGAATGTACTAAGACGGTTTCAAATATGTTTTATTAACACATCATTTCAAGAAAACTCAAGTATTGCAAAAAAAAACCCCGCTGTTTATGCTTGTAATAAACCTCAACTTAGTTTGATAAAAAAAATTCTCGAAAAATAGTAATTATTCTAAAGATGTTAGTTAAGGCATAATAATTTAGGAAAGCAATTAAAAAACTTTCACATTTTTTTTAAATATACAAATTTTTGAAAGCTATTCTTCAAAAACATGATAAAATAATGGCCTGTCAAATACTATAAATAAAGCTTCTATAGAATTTCTATCTTGTTTTTTCATGCCTTGATTTCTTTTTTTTTTATTGGTTCTGTTTCTGTAAATCATTCTTCATCTATGGATTTCTGTTGGATAAAGTATCTCGGCTACAGACAGATAGACAAATATAGAAAGAAATTTATTCCTCGATGACTAAAACGTACAGTAAAGGCGAGTAAAAACTTCCAATTCTGAAGACATAATTTTTTGTTAATTCCTACATGAATATAAAGTGGGATAGCAAAATTGTTTATGTTAATTGGATTAAGCGTTTTAGGTATTTTAAAAACTTATTTGAATCTTTATAGATAAACACCGAGTTAAAAATAGAAAATAAAAGAAAATATAACTTTTTTTATAAGCCCGGTATTACTTAGGCCGCAATAAAGATGGGTCAAGTTTAAATATATAATTTTTTATAAGGCTTGAAAATGGTGAGGCTTTTAAAGGACAAAAAAAAAATAAAAAGTAGACAATTTAGAATTCAACCAAGCTTTCAAGTTATTGTCGGTAAAAAAGGGAAACCACCGGGATTGTTTTAAGTACCTACAGCTTGAGCTTTTACAGCCCTTTTACTTTTCATAAGAGTTAAATGAAACGGAGGTGTTTTCATAATTCATATTTGTCTTTCTAAAGGGATCAATAACTCTCCTAGCAGTTATTTTATGAGGTTTGTTTATTTAAATAAATTTACAGTTAAATTCATTAGAAATTATCAATTTAAACTTTATCCAATGAAGATAAAAACTGAGAGGACGTTAATTGAATGTAATGCCGAAAATACTATCTGTCAGGTTTTAATGTAAAGGGTAGACTTGAGAAAAATTTCTTTTTTGAATATTACCCCCACTTTTGCCAAAATTTCCCATCCTCAAATCTTAAAATAACATTTTACACAAATTTTAAATAGAAGAAAGTAAACAGATCTAAAAAAAAAAATTTGTGACAAATAAATAAATCTTTATTATCATTACCCATATTAATTTCTGAAGATTTCTTTTAACTTTCACTAGCCTATTAAAAAAAAGTTAAATATGTACCGCTACAAACCATTTGCAGTACTTTGTGGGGAAGTATTGTTACTGTTACCAAAGGTTGTACAAGGAGGTGATTTGGTCAGAATCACGCTTGACTCCCAGATTTTTACCCAATTCTGAACACGCACTTAATAAGGCTGAATGGATCCTGGAGAGCTTTCGAACCCACAGGTCTGACTCATGGCTACAGTGTAATCGGAAATAATTATCGGCCACAGCTAGATTCCAACCCGAGCCCTTGGAGTTAGTAGCACCTTACCACTGAGCTACCCAATCCCTTCTTTCACTTGCCTGTATTATGTATTATTATTTATTTATATCGAACCTTGTCATTCGACTACACGGATTTAGCGCTTGCAGTCTTTACGCACTCAAATATGCTAACAAACATCAAATAATTAACTGAATATGCAATTCACAATATATGTCAATTCTTTCTTCATCCAACATCTTCAACAACGGTATTCATCAAGTAACCGGGTCCCTTCTTCCCATATTGAAGTGAGTTGGGCCAAAAGCTGTTCCTCCTTTATGATCTTTAATATCAGCTAGGTCTTTTCCTTATTGAAATTGTTTTACAGAACTTAAATGCCGAATTTTCAGAAAATCTTCCTCTTAAGTATCTTCAATTTTATTTAATTCAAATAAGTAACAATTTAGCATTGTTAAAATTAATTAAAAAAATATATAAATATGAACTATGTGAATAGCTAAAGAAGAAAAATGGAGAAATAGAGTAAGCTGTTTAGGTACTGATAAATCAGATTTCTAATTTGTTTAGACATGACTTTATGTCTTCGGAGTGGATATTGATCAATTGATTTCAGCCTGAGGAATCATCAAGATCCTTCTCTACAGTGTCTTCCCATTCCTTTTCCTGTTTTCTCCCGTTCATATTGATTTGTCCGAAGAAGGACATTGATAAAATAAATGACAAAAAAAGGAAATGAAGAAACAAATTATGATACTCAAACATGAGTGTGAATTAGTTAAAGAATAGGTAAAAATTGATGTTTAAATCCTAGTAATGTGTGTGAGGAGTGAATGACCAATCAATTATAACCCAAACAGGAGAATTAAAATAAATTCCATCAAACCATCTATACCCTTCATCGTAAACCTGACGTCCTTGTAAATATGACTTCCTGCCCTAAAATATTCTTTAATATTTCTATATTTTATATTCTATTTATTCTATATTTTCTATCCTAATGTTCCATACGTTGCTAATGACCAGAACCAGATACCAATAAACTTCCATGGGTGATGATGTTAATGACCATTGATTATAAAATTTTAAGTTTAAATATCTATGGGCAGTTAAGGCTGTTCCCAGACATTTAAAATATTTTCTACTGGAGCTCTATTCAACTTTCAAGGACGAAACAACTAACATTTAAAGTTGCAAGCCTAGAATAACATTTAGTCATCGTTTATTAATAATAGACATAAAAATACTGTTGAATAATTTGAGAAAACAATCGGTCATAGAAGAATTAAAAATGCAAGGATTAAAGAGTGAAGATCTGTAGGGAAGCAGAAAAATTCGAGGAAGTAGAGAAGGAAAAATAGTTAATTTCTTTTAGTCATGATACAAGGGATGGCTTTGGAGAAACTGCTGGAGTGTTCATGGAATAAAAAGCAGAAAAGTGGGAATTTAAACACAGTTGAATATTTATGAAAATGTTTGAAATAGTCATTTTTATAAATTACCTTTATCGTTTTCAGTAAATGAAAAATAGTACGTACTTTTTGTTAATGACCGAGTTGTAGATCAAAAGGTTGAATAAATTAAGAAAAATATACAGGAAAATAAAAGAAATCCGTTTTTTGTTACCCATTATTATATTTAAATGAATATATCAAATTAATTTAATTTAAATGAATATACGACATTTATTAGGTTCGGATATTTTTTCTTATGGTTTAACTTATATAATTTTTTTTTTTATAATAATAGCAAAATATAGTTTATTATTAAAAGGAAAAATTAATTAAATTTGGTATTGTTATTTTTCATTAAATATTTCTCTATTAACATCTTCACTAAACTTTTTTTTCATTTATTTTCTGAAATATCATTAATTCTCAACTTTTTTTTTTACTTTTAGATGAGGATATCAGGATATCAGAGGGTATATGAGCGTATTTCAGCTGATTATTATTTTCTTTTTTGCACATTATTTGTTTTCATGCCCTTATTGATTTTTTATATTAATAATAATAGTTACACTTTATATTTGTGATTTTTTTTTTGGATGGTATAAATATTTATTTATATCTATCTATAATTACGGAATTTGTATTTAAAATGACTACCCATTTTATTTTATTTTTGATTGTTAAGAGCTCATATTGAGGCTCCTGTTTCTGGTTCTATAATTCTTGCTGCTATTTTATTAAATTAAGAGATAAAGGGTTATTCGTATTTATATATTTATTGGTTCTTATTCTGATAAGAATAAAGATTTTTCTTTTTATTTATGTTTCAGGTAGACATTAAATCTTGTTTTATTTTCTTCTGGTGTTCTAATATTTATAATATAAAATATTTATACTTACATTACTATTAATGTAGTTTCTTCCCACCAATCTAACCTTTCAATTTTAATCCGGGAATTTTGTGTTATAAAGTGTTTTACAAGAAAACTATGCGTTTCGTCCCAAAAAAAAATCGAATTTCTCCAACATTATAAAACATTTTATTCCAAAATATTGCCATGCGATTTTAGTAGTCAAAGTGAAAATATAGACTCTAAACTTTATACTTCTTAAGCAGTGCTTAGTGCTTCTGTATCTACACCTTAAAACTTTCCTAATGCAAATAAAATAATTGCAATTTTTTTTATATTTTTTAAAATAAGTTACATGACCTTTGTTTCACTATAATTAGATATGAATTACTCAACTAATTAAGCGGAAATTGTATCTACGTAATTTTTATGATTAAAAGGAAAAGCTAATCAGAGATCTAACAGGGTGGAGTGTATTTCGATATTGGACCGAAACAATCTACCCCTATCGCAGGAGGGGCGGTAGATTGAGAAAGGTGTTGCACGGATGTAATTTTGAACTGGACCACTTCTACCCACGTTTGAGTTAGGTGCCATATGGTCCCCCCTTCCCATATAACTCCCTCCGAGTAAATAACAATTCTCGCACCGGGGCGACATAAATTTCTGACACGCAAGTCAAAAACGTCTGTTCATCTTCTTGTTTGAGATCAATAAGAGGAAAACTAAATTAAAAAAAAAAGTATAAGAAAATTATAATGAATTTACAGTAAATTTGATGTAATACAATACTAATCCTTAAATCATAAGCATGGGTCAATCTATAAAAATATTTAGTTTCTCTAATGAATTTATAAATCATTATTATATAAAAAAAGGGACTATTCTAATTGAATTAATTAGAATTAAAAATAAATATTTAAAGTCGTTTAAACTTTTATGTAATTATATATTGGTTAAAAATTAGTTCATAACAGCTGGTAAATTTATGTTGTAGGAATAAATTTCAGGATAGATGCTTTTATTTTAAATAAAATAAGGAAAAATGGAAGGATACTGCGAGGTCGGAAGAGAGTAACCAAAGGAACGCAGAAATGATGATAAGATACTCGGGGAGAAGAAAAGCAAAAATGAGAAGGGAGAATGATATTTGGGTGGTCTTCAAAGGATGTTCCGTGAGAAAAAAATTCATTTTTTTTTGTAATTTTTGAATTTTTTTACCATTACTGATGAAACGATAAAGAATAATTTAATTTTTTGTTTTTCTGTTGCCAATTTTAAATTAGGGGAGGTTACGGGAGGTTGATTTAGTTCCTAATTAAGTAGGCAGTACAAAGTCATAAGGTTATTGCCTATACTTCGTGCCAATCTGAGGTATAAAATAATGAATTATTTCCTCAATACGTTTTATGTTATTGTATTCATTAAATTATATTTTCATATATTTTTTTCATTCTTTATCTTTTTATTGGACCCATTTTTATTTTATTTGTCTCGCTTCGGTCAACCCTCAATTATTCTATAATTTAAAAAAATTAAAAATAAAGAAAAAAATAAGCCAAAAATTAAATATTTACATATTCCCAGCTGCTATAGAACTTTAATTAAAGCATAAAGTTATAACAGGATTGACCCATAAAATAATAATTCGTAATTACAAAAATTAAACAATAAGTGATTTTTAAAATATCTACAATGTTGATTTAATTTTCAAAAATTCTGGATCACTAATTTAAACTTTCAAAATTTATAAATATCCATTTGGTAAATGGAAATCAAAGTTATGACATAAACCATTGCTAGTCAACAATTCGTATTGTTTAGATTTAATATATGTACATACACAGAGGGTGTCCCATAAGTGCTGGTGGCAAAATTTAATGTGGTGAGCTTTAAAGTTTTCATAGCACGTGGTCTAATTGTTTAGAGAATAGGGATTTTTTTTCTAGAAAGTCTCGTTTTCATCCTGAACGAATTCAGAAAAAATATTCAATATCATTGGACGGTCGAGTTCCAATTGCTCCATCTCGGAATAAAAACTATTGATATCTGTCACCGCATAGAAAGTCTTCGGTAGAGATTTGAAGAACCTTTAAGGCCTGATGGAATCAGACTGCAGGTGTTGTCAATAATGAGGAAAGTGTTCGGCCGGCAAGCTCTCAGGATTAGCCAGTTATGGATTACGTATAAGGCGCTTTGTATGACATATCCTTCGTGGATACAACCACAAAAGCTAATAAGAAGGAAGAAAGGGAATGATAACACCCACTACGACAAAGGAGGATAGCCTGACGGATTTGAAAGAGGATGGAAAAAGAAGGGACTGCAAATGAACCGTGAAGGACCTCTACTAATATACCTGACTGCCTCAGATAGAGATAGAAGGAAGATATGACAGCCAACCTTATTGTTCAAACTCCACCACATACCATGGTATGCATCACCTCCTGCATCTTTCCAACCACACAGCAAGGTCATATTGCAAGGTGTTTTATGGCAAGACCATCTGAATCATGGTTATTATATTATATTATTCAAGAGTATATTAAATTTAAATAAATACTTTGACCATCTTTGTAGCTTCCACGATTAAATTTCCCAATACTACTCTCTAATATATTATATATACAATGGTAATAATATTTTATAAGCATATCTAATTGCTAATTTGTAAACACGTTATGACTTGGAAAAAAAAAATTCTGTGATAATAGTTTGTAAAACTCAAGGAATATGAAATAATATAAATAATAACGGATAATTACTTTCAGTAATTACCTTGCATCCGATAAACGACAGGTATGAAACATAAAAATTCACTAGAATTTGAAGTATTCTATTTATCTACATATAGATGATTGTGCGTAAGTCAATAAGATGTAGATTGTCAGTAATCAAGAAAAATAGTTATCAAATATTTATTTATGCATTCCATTTATCATGCAAGAGCCTTATACTTACTGTTCGTAGAGGAATTCTCCTCCTGTGCATATTCATTGTTGAATTGATCGCACTGTGTGATATATAGGCTGGATTACGTAGCGAAGTTGAATATTAGGTATTTTAATGAACGTCGAAATCAAGGAGTTCTGACGTCAGCACAAGATCAAGCCCACTCAGGCAGGAGTGGCTGTACCTAAGATGATTCCTTAGTCCTTAGGGAATAGTCGAGGCTAATACCAATCACGATTTACATTGAATAATTAAATGAATGAATTTATGTTTGGCATCTCAATCATCCTACATTAATGTAATACAATGGTATTATTAAAATTATATATGTATTTTTTTAACATTCATAGTTGTATTTGTTGATTTGTCTTTTCTAAATAGAACCGGCAATGCATAATAATTTGTGTTTATTGCCACTTCAGATGGGTCTAGGTCACATAATACAACAATCCTAGACCAATTACTTGTCAAAGCAGAGCATCTGACACATCTGCACAACAGAAGATATTTCATCAAGCAATACACTGACTATACTGACAAATGATAACATAGACGGATGCTATCTCGTCTGTTTATTTTCCCTGCTGTGCTTCATAAATAAGCAATGAAAAGCAAACAAACCTTGTCTCCCAACTCATTTACGATCGCATCGAAGCCGGGTCCCGTGATTGCTTGGACGCTGCTTTTTCTCAAAAACGACGTGAAAACATCTCTAATATATGACTAAATCGAGCTAAAGTACACAACAGTTATGTTGTTTGAGTTTTATAAAGTATCAGCATTTAGAGCAAAATGGAAAATAAATTTTCCCTGATGAGCCAATTGTAGCAACGAACGCGGTCCTAGAAATTTTATCATAAATGACCTCACTACAGAAGATAATATAGTATATAAGGTAATATTAATTTCTTTAAATGAAGTACGGGTGCACTTACAGTGATAGGTGATTGATAGCTTGAAATTCATGTAGTTTTTCAGTTTTCAACATAATAATCTTGATGCTGATAGAATTTTGTAACTGACCATTAGTATATCACTCCTTCCTTTTAAAACTCGATAGGAAAATCAAAGAATAATGGTAAGACAGTTGAGATTAGTTATATAAAAGCTTGATAGTTGCAGTCAAAATCACCACAATGAAAATACTTGATTTTCTTGCTAGAAAGGTAAAAAAAAAATATATATATGGAAGAAAATAATTGATATTTTCTAACCATATTTTTCGTTCTGCGCATGAACATGGGAACATCTGAGAGAAATACAGCCATGGTTAATAACTAAGGAAACAGAATTTTTCCATTTTCTTTGGAGGTATCTCTACATCCATAGGTACATCATACAGCAATACAATTGTTTGTTAAGCTAAAGATAAGTATAAAACTTCTCCCTGCTTAATATATAAAAATGTTTATATAACAGAAGGTAGAATGTTTTACCACTCCTTGGAGATTCGTAGGCCTCATATGATAGATTTTTCAAAATGGCTATCGTATAGTTTTAGATTTATCACTAATAACTTCTGAAGTTTACAAAGAGCTTAAATGAGCATGTAAATTGTAAAATTTAAAGGATCAAATTGTACAATTTTTGGTATATAGTAAGTATATAAATGAAGGTATTTATCATTTTTGATTATGAAGGAAATATATTTTCACCCGTATATTGTAAGGTATTCAGGCTTATATTTGGAAGCTCATTTACAATTAGTAGATTAATTTTTTTTGTTAACGAGTTTCTTATATTAAGAATAAAAATATTAGTTTTTGTTTTTATTTTTATTTTTTTTATTTCCCATGAAAAATACTTTTTTTTTTTGTTGAATGCTGCATTTTTTCTATTAGATTATTGAGATTAGATCATTAGATAATTAAATATTTACCTAGACTATACACGTAGTACAATAAATGGTCTTAGAACGTAGATATGGAAAAATTTAAAGTACATTTTATTTTAGAAAAAAATAAATAAAATTTAGAAAAAATTACAATTTCATTTCTTATACTGCATTTCATGAAAAGGTGTTAAATTGATGTAGAGTAATTTTTGAAAAGCTGGTATTGGAGTAATTATTCGGTGATAAGGCCTTAGTCATTCCTTAAATTCTCCAATTAAAATTGAAGAAATACTTTATTTACTCAACAAATGTTTGTTTTGTTCATTGAGAGAAAAGTGTTTTATTTCCTATGTCGACATAAAATCATTAAAAATAAAAAAATATTTATTTATTGACATTTACAACTGTATATAAAATACAACAAGCAAATCTGAAGTAAGATCAAAATGATATGATACAGTATGCAGAGAAACTACCCAGTAGTAGAACTCTAATTTAAAAAAAAAATCTAAAAATTTAAGAAATAATTAATGATATTTTAATGAGAATTAAAATTATCATGTTGATGATTGAAAATAAAATTAAAAACAAAAGGATTCTTCGTAAAATTAGTTATTTTATACCAGACCATGATTTCATGTAAATATAATTCATCATGACTAAGTTATAAGAAACCCTAAAATCTTGCTAAAATTTTCCCTCTCCTCCTAAGGAGACCTAGTGGTATTTGGCTTTTTAATTCTCTATGTACTACCTACTTTGGTCCTTTGTATAAGTTAATGTGATTACAAGCTCAAGTTAATGTTTTACGAATGCTAGGGCATATTAGTCTTCCCTTCGGTCCCGAAGTTGTTCCCTTTAACGTTTTAATGAGTCATGTTCGTGGTTTGTGTCTTTCTTATTTTTATTCTAATCAGCATTATCAGACACTTTAAAAAAAAAAATGTCACCATGCGCTTTTATCCTTTAAGTTTGTCTCATACGGAGTTGAGCTTTGGGGCTCCACTAAACCTTCGAATTCCTCCTGTATCCAATCCTTAAAATCCAAAATCCTCCGTAAAATCCTCAATGCTTCTTATTTTTTTTTTACTAATAAAACCATCAATAAAGACCTAAATGTTCCTTATGTAACCGATCTAGCCCGAACCCGATATCATTCCTTCCATTATAAACTCCCTAACCACCCAAACCCACTAGTTTCTAACCTTGCTTCCTCTTCCATTCCTGGGAATCCTCCGAGGTGCCTGAAAAGAAGATGGCCTCGTGACCTTATATTGCAAAATGTTTTTAGAGTTCTACTACTGGATAGTTTCTCTACATGCTGTATCATATCATTATGATCTTACTGCAAATTTGCTTGTTGTATTTTTTATACAGTTGTAAATATCAATAAATAAAAAAAAAAGTTTGTCTGATAAATGTAAATAAGTCTCGTTTAGTGTTCCAAATATGAAAAAAAAAAGAATACGTTTAAGTTTACAATTATATAAAACTGTCGGGTATCAAATTAAATTTAGATCGGTACCACTACTACCCATCAATGGTCAAAGGCTCAGTACTTTTTAAGTAAGTGCTGTTTTTAACAATGGTTGTGCAAGGAGTTGATTTGTATAAGATCAGGCTCAACCACCAGAGTTTTTCCGAATTAAGAGTACCCACTTTATTTATTGAGACTGGGTGGATCAGGAGGGGTACGGAATCTACACGTTTGATTTATGGAATAAATAATTATCTGCCACAGCCGGGATTCGAACCCAGTAGTTAGTAGCACAGCGCCTTACTCACAGAGCTACCCACTTTCCCAATATCGATTATACTACTTTTATTTTAAGAAATATCATCATAAATAATGTAATGTTAATAAATAATGATTAAATAAAGTATGTAGTATTTTAATCTCTGTAAGAAGCATACAAAGATCAATAAAGTAACATTTAAATATTAATAAGAAACGAATATAAATATTTTTTTCTCAAAATATGAATAGCGATTATTTAAAGTTAATGTATATTATAACAAGTATTTGTGATTCTTCAAAGAAGAAAGCTTATGATAGAATTTCCATCATGTGCAATACCACATTACATCCACGTTGGCATGATAAAGCGTGTGTTTGAAGATGAAGGGAGGCTGTTACATTGAGCAAAGTTCAGTGGATATTTGTTGGATCAAAGTACTGACAGTTTGACACCTTTCAGCTCTTTCATCCAGTCAGGTCTTGTTGGAAGCCGTCAAGGAAGGTGATGTTCGGGATCAGCAGGAAAAATCCTCTGAAGTTCCTTATATACAGCATTTATTTATTTATTTTTATACTTGTTAACACTTATAGATATTTAGAAATAATTGAATTAAAAATTCAATGTTTCAATTACATTATTAAGGCGTTCCTGCTGTACAGAGCTGTGACGTCAAAGCTGTCAGAGACATGTAAGCACATGACAGAGCTGTGACGGAGTTGATAACGGGGTGTTCACCTGATAGTGTTGTCCAAGTTTTTTATCTAGCATCTAAACATTGTATAGACCTCTCTGGAAATGATAGTGTAGCATTTTAATTTCTCTGCCTATCTGCTTGCGCTTGATACCAAAATAAATAATCAAAAACGATGTTTATTTTGTTATATGATTTTGTCTTTTGAAATCATATTTCTTTTTTACTTAAATCTATTTTTCGTTTTTTTTTGCGGCTTGCACTTGCTCAGCCTCCACTGGCTCATTACCAGTGATGCGGCGAGAGGGATGCCCTGGGATGTTTTGAGCTCTGCTCTACCCCTCACACGTGGGGGATAGAGTGGGCTCAGGGATCCTCAGGTCGATTGTGTAAATGTGACTAGAGACTATATTATTTTATCATTATGTTATTTTATTTATTTATTTTTCATACAGATAGTTTGATTATGTTCATTTTGTTTATTCTTCTGTTTGTATATATTTTAAGAGAGTTTTTTTTCTGTTCATTTATTTAATTTATTTTATTTTAGTATGTATGAGATCATTCATCACTATTCCCTATTGCCCACAACTGTGTGGCCGATTGTAATATCTATGAATAAATAAAAAAGTAGTATTGTCAATGACGGCTTCAATAAATTCGAACGGTAACATTTTCATCGTGATGTGATTCAGCCTCTACGTTTTGGGGAACCACTTAATTTATCAAACAATACTCCTCGATGTAACGTTAAATGGTAGAAATTAATATTAATGAAATGCAAATTTTTAGCTACAAAATATTATAGATTAAAAAAAGTTTTTTAAACGATTTTAAATATATATAAACTGTGGATAAGTAAGATAGATTTTGTACTCACGTCAACAACTGCGTCCACCCCCGGTAGTGGGAAAACTCTGGTAGGTGGAGATTCTTTTGGCACGAACCTGTAAAATTCAGACTCCCCTTGGTAGAATTTTACTGAGTACAATGGAGCTCCTTCGAGGTCATAGTCGCAAACTAGCTGGAGGCTTTGCCCAGTTTGGACAGCTTCCGGAAGTCTCAGGGCTACACCTTTCAGGCAGTTTCCATCTGAAACAAAATGTGTTTTTGAGCAGACATATTTAAAACACGAATATTGTAAAAAATAATTCGAGTAATAAACATATTTAACATACTGATTTATATACCAACAGGGAACATTATCAACGGTTTCAACTTATGCAAGGTTAGCAATGTTATATCCTATCTTAAACATAAATTCCAAACTAAAACCAGAAACAACTGTTCTTATATTTAAAACAATCCTCAGGCCACTGCTGATGTACGGCTGTGAAGTCTGGGGAGCGGCATCCTTCACGAAAAGGAAAAAACTACAATCTTTTCAAAATAAAGTCCTAAGAATCGAAGTTAATGCTCCTTGGTTTATAAGAAATAGCCAATTGCATCGTGAATTACATATGGAGTCAATAGAGGATTATATCAAAAAACGGTTCATGAAGTTCCACTTCCAGTTGTCGACAGTTAAAGAGCAGTGACCTACAACCTGGGAAACCCAACCTCAACCCGAAGACTGAAGCCCAGACTGCTGCAGGACATTCTTTTATAAATTTTAAATAAATATAAAATTAATTCAGAGTCACACTACCTCAATTTACTTATTATTATTATTCATTTTATTTATTCATTATTATTATTATTATTTCTCTTTTCTTCTCTCTTCCCTTTTTCAAATTAACTTGTTTCTTTTTACTATTAGAAGGCAATTGTTTGTTTTATTTAGGTGTACCAATATCATTATTTTTTGTTATTAATTTTACTTTCTTCTTTTATTAAGAAGCATTATTCTTATCTATTTATTTTATTATTATTTTTTTTTCTTTTAATAAGAACATTGTATATAGTTAGGGATGTCTTTTTTATGAGTATACCCCCTCATAATCAACTGTTAAAAATATATATATAATATAAGTTATATCAACCATGTAAGGCCCACCAGGCCGATCTGGTATAAAAATAAAATAAATAAAATCAATGCTTTCAAGGTAAGATTCGCGTACATCCCAACTGACCAATTATGGAAATAGAAAGTTTCGACATCTTCAAGGATACAAGATGTGAGGATGATAGTAATAAAGAGATGGATAGGAGATCACTTTCTGAGTTGCAAATTTTTTTTCTTCTTTTTTTAAAAGAATTTAGTCACTCTAGAAGCATTTTGTTTATAATTGGAGAAAAGATCTGTTTTATATATATATATGATATATTCATAAATAATAAAAATAAATAGTGTTTCATACATAGGTAAAGCAGGAAATTTAATTTCTGAGCATGAATATTATACTGGTGCGTACATTCAAATTTGATGTGATACGAGTGGTGCTATAATAATTTCACTACTTTTTTGTTCATAAAGGAGTAATCTTGTTTTACTAACAACAATTCTTGATTTATGTAAAACACTCATTTATTCATATTCTGTGTATTCTTATTTCAATATAAATTGTTACTCTTAATGATAATAGCATGAACCATTTTTTAATATTTGAGAAATTGAATCCAAATAATTAAACTAAATTTTTTTCTTGTGAAGGTAACATGAAATCACAAATGATTTAAATCTTATTAATGATGAGATTTATGTTTGTGTTGACAATAAATAACAAGTTACGAAACCAAATTTTTACATATTGAGTTAAATTAAAATCTGTAAGTCTACAGGGTTTGATTTTATCAAAATCAAGCTCGATCGCCATATTTTCACCCAATAAATGATGTTTTTTGGGCCCCAGGAGGGCTCCATAACCCACAGGGTTTACTAACGGCTACAGTGTAACAGAAAACAATTTTCTGCCCAGCCGGATTCGATCCTGGAGTTAGTATTGAGTTGCTAGGAGTAATTTTAAGGAGTGTTTGTGTCCTCTATCAGACTACTCAATTAGAAATGAAAGTACCAGTCGCAAAACTAAGTTCTCATACAGCTTAGCTACTTTCCCACCTAATAATGGAGTAGTTTATATTCAATCATATTCAATGGAAAGATTAGTGGGAGAGATAATAAAATTATAAAGCACTTGAGCTATGAAACCTCTAAAATTTTACTACCAAATAAACTTATATTTGTTGATTTCATTGAAGAAGCCAAAGATATTACGAATATTTAATGAATCCACTAAGTAAATTGAAATATTATGAGTTTATCATTAATTTAATTCATTTTAAGGTTTATCATATTATTAAGGTATACAAATAAAATTAAGAGAAAATAATATTGGACTTTGATTGTTTCTTGTTCATTTAATTTAGTTGTTTGTTTCACGTGCTATAAAATTACTGACCCAATTTATCAAAATTTCAGATCGTGTCAAACACGTGTTTTATCAACAACCAATTAATTCCAACGCATTAATTTGATTTTAAATATCTATATGTGAACGGTTTTTTTATGTAGGCTTCGAATTTCGGATGGCAACCCAAGGGTCTGAATAATTTGAGACAAAAAATTTGATAATCGGTTGGGCTGTTCACTTAAAAAACTATTATATTTTCACAAACGGACAGACTAAACACATGATCTGCTATTTTGAGATCAAATTGTTCTAAAAATGTTTGAAATATCACTGTGTAATTTGAGAAATAAATTGGTTAAGTGTTTAGTTCTAAATACATAATGTTCAGTTATATAAACATAGATGGACAGTATAAACAAATTTCATATAGTGATTTTCAGTTATCTCGAGTTCGACTTTCAGGCTATCTAGTTGAATAATTTGAGCCAAAAAAATAAGTAAATGGCGCTGTGGAAGCTTAAGTTTAGAATGAGATTTGAGCAGTGCCTAATTCGTTCGCTAATTAATTTTTTTTTCTTACCTCCTGGAGCAAAGAAGAAGGAATTTACAAATATATATATACATATATACATATACCTTCTTCTTTGATCCAGGAGGTAAGAAAAAAAAATTAATTAGCGAATGAATTAGGCACTGCTCAAATCTCATTCTAAAGTTAAGCTTCCACAGCGCCATCTATTTATTTTAAATAAATAATTAATTAACTAATTAAAAACGTTTCACTTTTGGCCTTTAAAGCTCATGACCTAATATTAAATATACATTCTACAGGAACGTACATTGCACATTCAAGGTCGCGTCGAAATGTGTAAACCCAATTTTTACCGTCTAGATCCCAAGAATTTCTTCTGTCACTAATTATGAAACCTCTCACTTTTCTTTATAACTCTTATTAAAGTTACATTAAGAATTTAAGACTTGAAATTGAGATTCATTTCTTCTTGAAATTCCTTTCCTTTTGACACCTCGTGGGTCAAAGTCAATAAAAACCCATTGGCTCCTAAGAGCTTGAAAGGGAATAGATACTACCGTTCTATTAATTTCTATTTAAAAAGATAATTATTTCATCATAAATATTTTTATTTTTACTAGATTGTTATTTTATATAATTATTAAAATTTTAATTTTTAATGAATGATAATTGATTGTCTACGGAATATTATTTTTACCCAGATCGTCAAATTCCTGCTGTGTAGATAATGATATAACAATAATTATGTTTACTGGGAAAAGAAGATGATGAATGAATAATAATCTACCTTGTTTAAATTGTATTAGTTTTTACAAAGATAACAACGTTTCGGAGTTATCCACCATCTTCAGGTTGCTAGAAACAAATTTTCAAAATTAACGCATGCATACAACTTTAACCCTATATTACATTATTTATTAAACTATTTACCTGATTAACGTTTCTATATAATAAATAAATTACTCCTTATTATTCTCATCATGCTAATATTAACATATTATTGTTAATAAATGAAACTTACTATAATAATAAACTATTATATTTTATAAAACAAGGAGAATAATTACCTTCCTGAAGGTTATCTTTAAGTATGATAACAACTAGATAGAACTGTAGCAATAATCTCCTACCTCTATTACTACAAAGATTAACAATCTAACTACATTTAAAAACATATAATATTAAAAAACAAATTTTATATAATAACAATTCAACAAAATATTAAATAAATGTAAATTCTATAACTATTGTACAGCCCTAAATTGTTAATTTATTTACAATATCTATGTAATGTGTGCATAAAGTCTTGGTGTCTGTTTTAAAATTGATTGCTTTGTCTATGTTTTTAGTGATGTATACTGCTTCTATTACTTTTTTATCTTTACTGTGAATTACTGTGTCTAATATTTCTGGATTATTAAAATCAAATTCATGTTTATATTTTATACTATGTTGTGTCAGTGCTGTAGTATTGATGTTTTTTTACGTTTTTACAATTATTCCTATGTTGTACACACCTTCACTATTCTGGTAATTAATTTTGTAAATACCATTTAGTCTATCTTTATATTCAATCTTGTCTTTCATATTATTAAGAAAACTACTCAATTTATTATTATTGTATAATCCCAACTTAAGGTTAACGTAAAAAACATCAGGTAAATAGTTTAATAAATAATGCGATATAGGATTATTGTTGTAAGCATGTGTAAATTTTGAGAAGTTCATTCCAGCAACCTGAAGATGGGGGATAACCCCGAAACGTTGTCTTTGTAAAAAGTAATATAATTTAAACAAGAAAGATTATTATTCATTAACCATTTTCATATTAGTTTCTATTAAACTCTTCCAGTAGAAGATATTAATTTAAGTTGAATGTTAAAATTTGATATTTTCACTGAAAACTTTATATTGAAACTTGGACATTTAAAGATATTAATAGATAAATGTTATTCTGAAAAATAGTTTTAATTAAATTATATTATATTATGTTGATAGCTGAATCAACAATAATAATTAGATGAGTAGGTTGGACGAACTGTAAGAGAAACTAATTCTTGTTTTGTAACTTTGCTTTTTGATATCTTGTTGTATGTTTTTTTTAAAGAGACGAAGGTTTCTTTTCATAGTCAGTAAATTAGTGAGGACAAAAAAAAAAAAAAGAAAAAAAAGGATATCCGTGTATTGAATAGTCAATATGCCACTCATTCATAAGCGATATATCAAAGGCCTCTTCTAAAAGAATTCAAAAAGAGGTAGATAAAGGGTGAATGGATATGGTGAATACATTTCTCTCGACCCTCTCCTGTTATGACATCCATATCCTTCGTGCCTTCATTTGTGCAGTAATTCTTTGATAGAGTTCAAAATTTGAATTAGTTTTTGAGGAGAACATGGTTGAGGGTTAACCTGAAATTAAGGTCGAGATATTGGCACAAATTTATAAGTTTTACTTATTTGTGTCATTACTGAGCGCACTCGCGACCATCTTTTTTTTATATCTAACAGCTTATTATGAATAATTTTTTCTTTAATTACCCATTTTTTAAGCATATCGCTGCTTTATGAATAGTTGCACTTCTGTACAAAAAAAAGTTTTGGTTTAATTTTTAAATGGACGTGTTCCAAAGACATTATCGTAAGTAGTGGTTTCTTCTTACAATAGTCCCTACATAAACTGTCTTAAAGCGAATAGGGTTGTCAAAAAGTAACGTTAAACGTAATATAAATTTCATGAGGATTGGTGCTACTTACTTTTATGTCCAAACAATTTTACGTATTCTACGATTTTGCTAATTTTTATTTTATTTTTGTTTATTTTGTAAGATTGTGCACAGCATGCTCCCCTCAATTAATATTTGATACTGAATATATAGAACGTAGCGAACTATGCGTCATTTTCAGCTCCGCTAGAGAAAAAATAAAACTTTGGAAAACAGTTAAACCAATGCTGCCTTTAGTAGATAAGGTGTGTGACAAATGACGAATGAGGCAATTACCCTAGTTCCTGAAGACGATCCTTTTTTTCTTTTTTACCTAACTTTCAATGGTTGGGAAATTGGCTCCGTTCCTCCATAGAGAGAGGAAATGCCAAATGTCAAGAATTAGGGTAAAATAGAATCAAGAAGGAAATAAAAAAAAGAAAAAAGAAAAACAAGAGAACTTTTAAATGTTTTTCCTTACACAGGTCGACCTCGGGTGCATGAGGGCGAGTTGTCCAAGTGCGGGAGGTCTTTTGTCCAAAACTGCCTCCAACTTTTCCGATACTTCTTCCCCAAACAGTAGTTTTACAGGGAGTCGGAAAATTTACCAAGCAGCATTTTCACGTGCTTGATCATGTTGAAAATCTGTTGACACTCCACTGGTTATGTCAAGAGATGTTAAAGGGTTTTCCTTTACTTACATCTATTGTTTAGTGTTATATAGAACATTTATATTTTCGTTTATTTATTTTTTTACTTAGCCAATTCTTAACCATTTCACCATATCATGTGTGTATATGCATATATATTTAATAATTTGAAACATTGAATATTAATATTATACCCCCAATAATCAAAAAAGAGCCTAAGGGGGCAGATACTAGTAGAATGTATTTATTTATTTTTATAAAAAGTTAATTAACTAAATTAAAAAAAAGAATAACAGTAAAAATGTTATTATATATATTTTTAGATAAACTATGGGCAAATAAATTTACAAATACTTATTCGTAAAACAAATATACCAAATAAGTATCTTTATGCTGTTTTTTAATCACTTTTATTTTCATTTTAAGATTACTTTTACAAATGGAACGTTCCATTCTAAATGGTCTTAAAAATAATACTATTTAGGAGAAAATGTATTCTTTGTTTGTGTATTCCTCAATGTTTGTTTTAAGTTTTTCAGTCATGTTTTGAGTTCCCAAACAAGGTTTCTAAATTATTCATCACCGGATTGGTTAAGCTATTGTGTTCAGTATTCTATCTAATTGTGTAGAGCACACCTACAATCAGATACCTATTATATATTTTTATATATACAAATATAATATTTTCAATTAATAAGTAAAATATAACATTGTCGGAAAAAAAGAAGGTTTTTGTTGTCTTCTCAAGTGTTGTGCTGCGTTTCTAA
>NW_027109338.1:80294-88398 GCF_000696795.3 Halyomorpha halys
GTAAATTACCAAACGAGTGTGAAGTAAATTAAGTTTAATCTTATTAAATAAGAGGCGGTGCCACTTTTTTATTTATTTATTTTAACATTTCAAGTATCAGTGAACAAAACTCTTCAACATTAAGCTTTTAATTTTTGTAGTTTTTGAAATTTTCCAGTTACAATGATGGATAGCTAGTAAACATTTTGGAGAATCGATCTACAAAAGGATCAAACTCTGCTATAAATTTTAAGTTTTATATCCAACTTCAAGTAAGTTTCAAAAATGCTCTAAATGCAATACCGGGGGACCGGTTTAAAAAGTTCTTAACGAGTTAAATAATTGAAAACAAAATCTTAATATTAAAAGGTATCTAACTCGATTATAAATTTCAACATTTAGATTAAACTGTAAATATATTACCCCAACTTGAAATCTAGCAACTAAAAAAGTAATTTTTGCTATAATTAACATTTTTTTAAAAACTGATTAGGGTCGAATTTCAAATTTGAAATTAAAAATGGAGTTTAATGGGTTAGTGGTTAAATATATAAAGATAAAAAATTTTAACTGGCCCCCAATATTTCTGTTGGAAAATCTGCGCTTTTTTGCTTATCAATACAACTTTTTTAAACATTATTAGGGTCGAATTTAAAATTTGATATTGTTATTCACTCTATATTGTGAATATTGATAGTGTTTACTTGAACTGTTAACATTTCAGTGAAAATATTTCACTTTTCCCTAAGTTATGATGCTTTATTTAGCATAATTACTAAGCTTTAAATAACTTTTAAAAGTTTAATAACTGTATTTATTATGATAATAAAGATATTATTATATTCAATAAATCTTGTAAGTTAAGCTTCAAGTCACAACGGTCGCATCTTATTGAAATTCCATCAATTCTTAGTGGGTTCTGATTCACTAATGTTATATAATAGTTTTTACTTAAACCATCTCGATTCGCCACCTTACCTCGCCCAGAGCTCAGAAACCCCTCATATTTTTAAATTGACATTCATCACCTCTCCGTGAAATTCCCTTTCCTTTGGTACCTCCTTCATCAAAATCTATCGGTCTTGAGAGGCGGAAAAGGGACCGATACTACTGTATTATGCCCATGTGCGATCATTTTATTAATTTTTATTACAAAATATAATAATTTTATTATCAAAATATTTATTACAAAAATGTTATTTTATTAAATTATTAAAACTTTTATTTTTAATGAAAGAGAATTGGCTGTCTATGGAATATTCTTTTTACCAAATCTGTATTCATTTATGTTTTCTAAGAGGTCAGAAAAAAAACAAACAAAAAAAAAACCTGTAAATAAAAATGATTATATTTCCTATATTGAGATTGGATGTTAAAATTTTATATTTTCGAACAATTTTTGTTAATACTCATAGGACTTCTGAAAATTTAAATATATACATAATGTTATGTCATTGTGAAAAATAGTTTTATTAAATTAAATTAAAATGAATGAACAATAAAAATTAACTCAGAAGGTTGGAACAAATTTCTGGTTCTGATATACTTTTACTATATTATACTTTTTATAGTTTTATACTAGCTTTTACTTACGCTACTTTCTCCCAGAAGTTTTACTCCGGTATTCCTTGAAAATCTTAACGTTAATTGTATATAACATATAGCCTGATTATGTTCACTTGTCTATTATTTTGTTTGTATATATTTTAAGAGAGTTTTTTTTATTTTATTTCATTTTTTTTTTTTTACTTATTTTATTTTTTTTTATTTTAGTATGTATGAGATCATTCATCAATATTACCTATTGGCCACAACTGTGTGGCAGATTGTAATATATATCAATAAATAAATCTATCAAGTAAAAAAAAAAAAAATTGTATATAACCTAAACACTAAAGTTTAATCGAAACCAGTAGAAAAGTAGAACGGAATAAGCCTTAAAAAATAGACAGCGACATTTTTATTCAAAACACGTTCCTCAACTCTGGTTAATTAAATAAGGATTAAGAAGATAACAACGTTTTATTAATAGCTATGATTGTTTAACATTTAATTAATGAGGGGGAACAAATTCTCGGATTCAATTACAAGTTCAATAAAGTGTCGTTTTATTCTTTATAACTGAAGAGTGCTCAGTTAATATGCAATAATGCTCAGTTAATATGCAAATAATTAACCAGGAAAAGCGACATTTAAATCTTTAGAGAATTAATTAAAATGTTTTTTATTTTTTCTTTTATATACACATTAGGCAGTTTTGAAGCTTATCGAATCACACTGGATCCTCGAAAGAGGATTTAAAAGTGACACTCAGTAATTTTCCGGAGCGTCAATTGTGTCAAAGCGGATTTACGAAAATGATAAATGAAAATAGCTCAATATTTTTTACGGCTTTACTGACATTAACGTTTTTTATTTTGATCTCTTTAAAGACCTCACATAATTTTTTCGCATTAATCCATCTTTTTCGTAAATTCACTTTCCTTTTTTCCTATTAGAAGTCAATTATTTATTTTTTTAAATCCATGAATGTCATTGTTTTCTTACTAACTTTACTTTTATCTTTTATTAAGAACTATTATTTTAATCTATTTATTTTATCTTAATTTTTAAATTTATAATATTGTATATTGTTAGGGGTGCCATCTTCCCCCCCCCCCCAAAAAAAAAATTTGGGATTCCTTGGGTATTATCCCCTTACCCTAACTATGTCAGGCCCACCAGGCCGATCTGGTATTAAATAAATTAAAAAATCACGTTTCGCGCGCAATATTACCATATAAAATTCGTTTCAGTCTATCTCATGAATATTATGGCATTAAAAATAAAAGTATTGGAAACGTACAGTTGATTCATAAATATCTGTACCTAATTTCATTTTACTACGAAAACTAATCGGTGTTATCATATACTGCGTTTAAAGTACTAAATGTGATATTCATGCAGTTTTTCACACTTTATCTCTTGAATTTGTTTTAAATGTTTAAAATACAATTTTTATTTAGCAGAATATCTTAAAGCGTAATTCGCTGAGCTACTAACTCACGATAACCCGGGTTCGAATCCATCTGTAACAGATTGTTATTTATTCTGTTACTGTAGTCGTGAGTCAAACCTTTGGATTAGTGAGACCTCCTGGAGGAGTACACCCAACCTACATAAAGTTGGTTCTTTTAATCAAGGAAAAATCTGGTAGTTCATTGTGATCTCGAATAAAGGAGTATTTGATATATACTCGACCTTCGATAGTATTTGGTGGCCCTGTGTACGTCAGCAATTGAAAGGCCTCGACACTCTCAGTAATCTATACTCAATAGGTAAAGAAAGTATTTAAAAAAAAAAAAAAAGGAAGAATATTATTAGCAGCAGTTGTATGCGTAACCCTAGCGTACTACTCCACTGCTGCCGAACCCTGTATGGAAGATGCCAGGGAGGGGACAAAAAAAAAATTACCTTCTTGTACAACCGTTCTTCAAGAAACAGTACTTCCTCGCAAAGTTCTGAACCTCTGACCAATCATGGGTTGTAGCTTTACAGATTTAATTTTTTTTTCATCTCTGATTATTTTTTTAATTATAGTTTTCGGGTATTTTAAAATTAAATAATAAATATTTTTTAGAGATTTCAATTTTTGGTTAAACATCCTTCACTTAATAGCATGACAATATATTTCACTGTCGTTTCTGAGATACACTATCACACTTATGGCTAGTCGTAATCATTTACATATTTGCTCAAAATTACAATAAAAATCGATTTCATTAGGCTGAGAGCTACTTTAATTAAAATGGGACCGATATGCGTACGATGGAAGTAAATTGTGTGAGTGAGCCCTGAGGCGGAAAACAAGACGATATCTAGGCCATTACTAATGCCTCGGAGGATATCAGCCCAAGATAACAACTTCTACAGACGCCAAAAAGTTATTTCGCCTCGGAAAGAACCTACTACGACCGCTATGGATCCTCCAGTATAGCCACGTTTATTTCTTCAGCTAAACTAAATCCACTCTCTAATAAATTACGTTTCCACGAAACTTAACAATCCAGATGAATTTACATGATTAAAAGCTTCCGAGTACAGGATAAGTGCGTTGTTGAAGAAGTAATTGTGAAGAATATTATGAATGCATTAACTTTTTATATAAGCTACTTAAACAGATGTATGTACTTGTTAAAGTTTTGTAATGAATTATGAAGGAATTTAGGACTTGATGTAAATATAACCAGGAAAATCCCGTTGTTGCTAAAATTGGCTTGACGTCAGCTACATATATGTCAATACATCCAAAAAGAGATGCCTTCGCCCACTTCCGTTTCATCTCTCTTCACTTCCGTATAATTTGTTTTTCTTGAGTTGCAGTGAGTTCTTTTTTGAGTTGTAGAGCATGAGTAAAGAAGTTTCACTAAAAAAAAAAAACTCATATTTTCTTGAATTCTAATTATATTAACTAACAATTACATGGGTCATTCTTCCAAAACACACAAATGTACAAATTCTTAATGAGACCTTAGTGTCTGTATGAAATTGCTAGTACTTCTAGTGCACCCACTGGCCAATAGATAATCTCAGCTTGTTGTTCTGGATTTTCATCTCAGTATAAGTTGTTTATAGGCAT
This sequence comes from Halyomorpha halys, assembly GCF_000696795.3. NCBI lineage: Eukaryota > Metazoa > Arthropoda > Insecta > Hemiptera > Pentatomidae > Halyomorpha > Halyomorpha halys. The sequence goes on from NW_027109338.1 coordinate 84,892, forward strand.
AAATTTAAACTTTGAGTGTCAATACCTATCTTTATCACCTGCCCCACAACTCAAGTTGCTCACTTTGATGGCACAAAATAAAAATAATTTTTTTCTACTTATGCCTCATTTTGTTCTGATAGCTCTTAATTATTTTTTTTAAAGGATGTAATGCGCTATTAGTTGTATAGAAAAGAAGTTATGATCAATAATCTACCAGTTCCATAGATGCAGCTTGTTTTTGAAATTGGGTTACAACACATTGGAAATCTTAGTTTCATTATTAATCATGGATAGTAACACTATAGCGGATTACGCACAAACGAGTATAACCTATTTCACAGAACTTTTAACTCTAGTTCCATTGTGAGTGTGTTTTATGAGAGTGTCATTTCATCTCCTATCTCCCTCAGACAGTGATATTTCCTAAAAGGTGAGTTTGATTCACGTTATGTTAATTAGTATGTGTATTTATAAGGAAGTTTTATAATTTATAAGTTATATTGATAAGACACTCACATGGAATGATCCACTTTAATCCAAACTCCATTTCCCTCACATCTATCTCCCTCACTCCAACAGTAAGATAGAATTAAAGTGAGGGAAATAGGAACAAAGGAGATATTTGGAGTTGGAAGAGCCTTAATTTTAGACTTATTTAAATATTTAAGTAAAATAGGTTTTCAAGTTTTTTTTAGAATTTTAAAATGGTATTCAGTGACTAAAATAACTACTATTTCTTTTTAACATTCAGTTTATTTGGATGTTTAAAAGTATTTTTTATATAAGTTTAAATGATGATGATATCATTCTCGGCACTACTTCCTACTGCTATGGAAAATAATGATAAGAGTATTTCATACAGCATATTTTCTGAATGTTATTGTCTAATCAGAACACTATGAAATTTGCATGAAATAGGAGAATGGCCCATATTCAGGACTGAGTTTTTGTTTTGTCTATCATTTCGCTTTTTTTAAAAAACGTAATATATAGTGATAAATAACTCGAAATTTATTCCAAAGGAAGATAAATAATGGAAAAGGGAAGATTTCAAGCCTTAAAAGATGTTAGCACGACGGTAATAGGGACGGAAATCTTTACGATTGAAGAGCAGATTAGGAAGGACCAATCATATGCTGTGGGTCTGTTGAAAGAGGGTGATATGTTGTTTTGAGGGTGGATAGAGAACTTGAAATGGAAGAGTTCGAAAACAACAATAAGAATTTAGTGTTTGGCCCTTCGAGAATGATAAAAAACTTGAGAAATACGTTTCAATAGTATTTTACTTATAAATAGTGCCAAGTGCCTATTTAATAAAGATTTTTTTCAGGATAATTGATTGAATTGGGTGAAGCATAAAAAGTTGTGACTTCCAGATCGACGAAATTTTTCTGAATAACTGATATTGTTTAAAATTTATCAATTAAACCAGTTTATTTAATTTAGGCTCCGAAATGTTTCATGACGTGACGCTTGTCGAAGAACTTGGGGTTTCTAAACCATTGTGCATTACCGTCCACCAGATTATATTAAATAAATCTGGTGGACGGTAAGCAATTAAAAGATATCTGATGGACGATAAATTCGTATAAATTTGGAAAGAAAGAAGCCACGAAAATACCGACGAATGAATGTATGGACAACTTGACCCTTTTCGACTCTAATTAAAACCCGGATACGCGAGGGTCCTTTGGGAATCCGATGAGAAATTACCGAAAAAATGATCGACTATTTTAATCTGGTCTCCAAGTCTCCAGGAACAGCCCATTACAACAAAGAAGTAGTCAAAGCAAGGAAAAGTAAGAACAGAATCATACGAATTTTAGGCAGTTGAGGGTAAAAAATATAAATGCGAAGTTTTAAAGTGGACAAATTTAAGTATTCACTTAGAGCGAGTATTGATTGGTGTACGAGATAACACAATCACTCGAGAAGGTCACAGCACCAGATAGAAGGAAATTTAAATAGAGGAATCTTTGATAAGAAAAATCATATAAAATTGGAAATCGATGTGATATATCCAGTTTTAATATTCCGAAAAGGTAGGAACGTGGAAAGGATTTTTATTTATTTACGCAAGGTTTTTCGAGAAAACTATCTTCCGAATTTGCAAATACACTAAGTACAAGTAAAGAAAAATAACTATTTTTTTAACAAAATTAAAATTTTTTTACTTTTTTTTTTAATATCAAATAACAAATTGCATTTTGGTCAACAATTTGTTTCCCAAGGGTACTAATCTATCAATAAATATGTTTTAGAGTTTATTTATGCTTTTTTTTTGTTCTCTTTTATAACATTTTATGTCAATTGGAAGAATTTCGTAAACATTTGCTGAAATATTAAAAATTATAGAAAAATGTTTTGTTAAAGTTTAGAAGCATTGCGCTGATTGAGGATTAAACATATTTTGTATTTATAACAGTGTTTCGAAAAAACATTTCGGCCCACTCTAATGTGTAAGAATAAACTTTAAATACTGAAACTTAATATTTAATTTGAGATTTTTGTTCTCCTGTACGTCAATTTTTTCTGAAGGGGGGCATTTTTTATAGTCATTTGATTACTTATCTCTGTGGTGAGTGAAATAATATAATTTTAAAAAAATCAATTGAATTTTGAATATTGTTATATTATTCAAGATTTTGGCAGAGTTAAAAGTTAAACAAACACTCGTTTAAATAGTTGTTTAATTTATCTTGATAAATCAGCGCAGTGGAATTAGAAAAAAATAATTGCGTTTGATTAGTAAACTATTTTAATTTTCAAGATTTTAATCATGCTTAACTTTCATTTTCTTCTTTGATGATTTTAGTACATTATTTATTTAAAGTAGTTAAAAAAAAAATTAAATCTGTACTGTTACCATCCATGAAGGGTCAGGGGTTCAGTACTTTGTTAAGTACAGTAAGGAGGTACTGTTGTTTGACCAACGGTTGTAGAAGGAGGTGATTTAGTCAGAATCATGCTCGACCGCCAGATTTTTACCCAATTCAGGAGGCTGGGTGGACCCGAGGAGGAATCCAGAACCCACAGGAGTTGACTCACGGCTACAGTGTAACATAAAGCAATTTTCTGCCCAGTCGGATTCGAATTCGGATCCTTGGAGTTAGTAGTCACGGACCTTACCCTGCGGCTACCCGTACTGAAATCACATAAAGTTAAACACTAATCTTTAAACTAAGTTGAAACATGTGCATATTTCCCATTAAATTGAGAGAAAATGTTTTAATTTCAAGTTTACGTACGTTTGATGATTCGTTACCTCATTAACTAGGCTTATCAAATTATTCACGGTATTTTAACTATTATCTCTAAATTATTTTCATTACTAGATATCCATCACTGTACATATAATTATATCTATTATTTCTTTTACAAACTCATTAATTTTATATTATTCCTTTTTAGTCAATCTTTATTTTTTTTTTTAAACACAAATTTAAATGTAAACTGCTAAATGTTAAATTGCATCCTTAAGGATATATACAATTGTTAGTATAAAATATCTTTCTGATTTATAAA
>NW_027109338.1:93988-100455 GCF_000696795.3 Halyomorpha halys
GTTATCTTGGACTACATCTTGACAAACGACTAACCTGGAATCCTCACACAAGACTGAAAAGACAGGAAACTGCACGCAGATTCCGACTATTACAGCACTTACTAGACAAACGGTCTAAACTTCCAACTCATTACAAAAGACTGATCTACATGACAATAATAAGGCTCATCTGGACATACGTAGTTGAGCTTTGGGGCTCCTTCGAATTTCTCTCGTATCAAATCCTTACAATCCAAAATCCTTCGTAAAATCTTCAATGCTCCTTATTTTGTTACTAATAAAACCATCCATAAAGACCTAAATGTTCCTTATGTAACCAATCTAGCCCGAACCCGATATCATTGCTTTCATTATAAACTCCCTAACCATCCAAACCCACTAGTTTCTAACCTAGCTTTCTCTTCCATTCCTGGCAATCCTCCGAGGCGCCTGAAAAGAAGATGGCCTCGTGACCTTATATTGTAGAATGTTTTTAGAGTTCTACTACTGGGTATTTTCTCTACATGCTGTATCATATCATTATCATTATGTCATTATGATCAAATTTACTTGTTGTATTTTTTATACAGTTGTAAATATCAATAAATAAAAATAATAAAAAAAATAAATGGTATATTAAAATTATATATTAAAATGTCTCGCAATAAGTAGATTTTTCACTTGATGGATGGCGCAGTAAAATGCTGTGCTGAAAGGATCTCAAGTATGGGAGTAAAATGGGCTTGGCATAATGTTTTAATTAAGTAATATTTTAATTGTAATACATAATAATCTTATATTATACTATGTAAATGTTTTGTTTAATGATTAGTTGTAACAAATAATTATTTGTTCTAAAAAACCTGTTTATTTTTTTCATCATAGAACAGTAATATGCAAACAATAAAGTTGCAAAACATTGTCTCAATATAGTTGTATTATTGAATTGCACTTTGATTAAAGTAAAATATAACACGGTGATCACTAAAAACATTTTTGATATAATATAATATAATATAATAAACCATCAGAGATATTTATTAATCATATAGCTAATGAAGAATAGATCTCTACCAATGCCTACTTCATGCTTAATGTACCATTCGATTTAATTATTTGAAAGCCAAAAAAGTGTGATTTACAGGAAAATGTGTTTTGGGAGATAATGGAAAATCCACGTAATTAATTAGAATGAATGACTTCTAAAAAAAAAATACAAAACACTACTGGGAATATGGATTGAAAGAGTGCCTCTATTAGTCAATGTAACCATTAAACTCTTAAAAATTGGTTTCAGAAACAATATAATTCATTTTTCTTTTTAAATAAATTATTATGAATAAGATTAGATTATATAAAGTTATACATAAATTAAGTTTTGACAATTTCGCCCCTACATTGACAGCCTCAGCTAACCCGCTCTTTGAATCAGTAATGCGCTACTGTATCTACAAATATTGAAGGGGCTAATCAACTATTGGTGTCATGTATTCTGAGTTTAATAGTGTTGCAAAAGGTATACGCTATACATTTCGTACTTAACGACTTAATTCAATTTTTCTCACCAGTTCCACATAATTCCTGATTATAAAAAAAAGAACTCATCTCTTTGAACAACAAAAAAGTATTGATAATATACAGTATCCTGTTTTTTTTTTGTCTCATAATCTATTTTTTTAAGGAAACATATCAAGATAAAAGATCACTATTTTTTAAAATACTCGAGAGAATAAAAATAATTGGAAAATGTATTATCCATATATGATAACTCTACAGCCGGAAGTATGGACGGAATTACAAGAATTAGGATGAACCAATCATGTTCTGTGGTTCTGTAAAAAATGTCAGTTTGTTTTTCGTAGCGAATAGAGGATTTGAAATAAGGATTCTGTATTCTGGCATTCAGGAATAATTCAATGCTTAAATTATTCGGACCAAGTAATACACTTTTTATCAAGTCCGTATTTAAATGATGTTTTTTCAGGATGATAAATAAATTTAGATAAAGTCTTATAGCGTGAATATTTGATGAATGACCGATGATAAAACATTTAAAATTCATTTATGATGAATTTTTATCAATATTTTATGCTTAGGATTATTATGTATTCGGGAAAATTTCGGTGGTATTTTATTAAATTACATTCATGTTTTTAATGTAGGCCTCTAAAGAAAACAAAAATGAATATTTGTTGAATACAAATTTTTAGTCTATATTTGAATTATGATTTTCCAATTTATTTAATATTCATAGAATCGTGTATAAAGGTAAAAATTTCTAAATATGTTAAACCATTAAGAAATCGTAATAAACAAACATTTGGTAGAAACTTGGATATTACTGCAGAAGCAAAAATATATAAAAAGAAAAAAAAAAAAAGAGCAGACAATGAATTGATATAGATAAAATTTAAATTATGGTTGAATCAGCCACAAAATTTAACAGTATCGTTAGCTCCTTAATATTTAATCTTATGAAAATATTTTAGCAAGTTATAAGCGCAATTTTTTTGTGCAACTTTGCATTGAATATTACAGTTATAACTGAAAAGTGTATTCCCTTAAACCTTCACTATTTTTCTTTACGTATCGTTGAAACGAAATATTTGTAATCGTTCCAAAATACTCTAGTAATAATAATATTGAAAGAAACATTTCATAAAACTTAAAATCATCAAACCTAAAGGAAGAAAACTGCCTAATGCTTGTGAGTTATGAGTGAAATAAGTAACAAATTTATCAACATCTTAAATAATATAACAGACAAGTTATTAAAAATATCAAAAAAATATTTGTTACAGATTCGTTTGTTCCTGAATGTTGTGTATATTTTAAATTAATCAAGAAATGTGCCTTGTTATTTGATTACATGCAATATTTAATTATTATAAGTGTAACACAAGAGGAGAGCGGACCACTAACTCCAAAATCTTAGGTTCGAACCCGGGAGTGGCAGATAATTGTTTTCTGTGTCACTATGAGTCAGCCCTGTGTGTCTGAGAGCACTCTGGGGTTCACCTAGCCTCATTAAGTACATACTAATTAAGTAAAAATCTGACGGTCGAGCGTGATTCTGACCAAATCACCACCTTGCACAACTGTTAGTCTAGTTACAGTTCTTTCTTTATTTTTTTTTTAGTTTTAAAATATTTAAACGTAATAGCCTCATTTAAACACAATGTGAAGTTCTCTAACACAGGAATTTATTCCATTGGGAATAGTATAAAGTGTATATATTAATAAATAAAAAAAAAATTATTGAGCACTTCCATAATTATTGAATTTTTATCTCTTGTTTGTGTATTTTAAAAGCGAACGAATAAAAATGAAAGTTAACTGTCATTTATTTGATGTACATTATTAATTTTGCTTATAATGAAGAAACGATTGTTTGAATTTTTTTCTTTCCCTATCTTTATTATTTTTCAACGCCCTTAGGCCATTATCAAGAAGACTCTTAAAATTCAAGTTTAAAAAAATTCTTTTGAAAGATATGCCCAAGTCTATTTATAAATAATTATATTTTCATTTCGTTCACTTTAACTATTTAACCATTACTTCATTTGTTATACCACTTCATATAACAAAAACTATAAATATATATATATATAGCATATAAACTAATAAATTTATAACTTTTATTAGTATTTAAAATTAGATATTATTCTATAATAGACCATCAGATATTAGGAAAGAGGAATTGCTATTTTTTATTTATTTATAGTTTACCGTTGTCGTATAAATCATCTTTTAGTAAAAAGAAACACGAAACGTTCAATAACAATCTCCAAACAGTTAGGAAATCATATTTGATACCAATATGATATTTATCGAGGGTTTGAGGCTAACACCTTTAAAAAAGCTATACCAGCCGTATATTCCTCGGCTCTCTACTAAGGGAAGGTGTGAGAACTAAGTTATGCTTCTCATGCATGGAATATTAAAGAGGGGGGCCGGGATAATATTAGGAAATGACAGTTTGAGCTAAAGGCAGAGTAGGTTGATAAGGGTCTGCCAATCTACCCAGCGTGCACAAAGCTTGTCAAAGCGACTCCTATCCAATACAGTCCAGTCCTTCAGAGGTACCAGGCCCCTTCAACAAGCCGACTCTCTTGTCTAAGCCTAAGTGGCTTTTGATATTATATATTCAACAAAGATGTATTTGCAATAATCTGGCACTAAAGCTGGGTTTTGAACAAGCATACTTCATCCATTCGAGGTTTCATTTTATATTGTAATATTTAATATTATTTTTTTAATATATGTATTTTATATATCATTATTTTAATCATTATATTAATAGACTTTTCATTTATTTTGCATATGAAGGTAAAACATCATGTGCACATATAGATGCATAATTGTGCATTTTTTTAACCAATTATACTTCATTGTGTATATATAACTTAAGTATCGGCGAGAGAAAAACATAAACAAAAGACTGTAAGAACTCCTGTAAAAGACTGGCTCTATTGGGTTTGTTTTGTACATTCGATTAGCTGATATACTCAGTCAGTAGACATTGATGTGTAACAGCTGAATGCACTTTATATATAAACAAAAAAAAAATTATATTAATGTCTTCCACAGATTTTTTTCTGCAGGCCAATAATGTTCGGAATTATTTAAATATGGAAAGAAACAGTACTTCCTTACAAAGTACTGAACTTGGTGCGAGGAGTTTTTATCACAATATTCATATATTTTATAACTCCTTACATTAGTTTTTGAAGAGATAGGTATACCAAGGTTTGAATTTTACTTTATTCTTGATTCATATATTTCGTCGACTGTACTCGAATGTGTATGAGAATTGTGTGTGTGATTCCGAGGCCATAGCACTTAGTCAAAAACATTGAGCAAAATTTGTGTCATTTATTTATAGATTGTGGCTTTCATTGCCGATTAATAAATATAGGGAAACATTCCAACGTTATAAATGAATTTGTTACAGTTTATATAATTAAAATCATTAAATTAAATCCAACCCATGGAGGTTCAGGGTTGCAGAACTTTGCAAGGAAGTACTGTTACAAGACCAACGGTTGTGCAAGAAGGTGATTTGGTCAGAATAATGCTCAGATTTTTAATTAATGTTTGATAATACTTTGATTCTTCTGTTTCCGATATAGAAGTAGGCTTCTGTAAGGGACAATGTGAAATTCATGATGGAATTTGATTGGAGAGATTGGGAAGGCATTGGATTTATCTTGTTTTTACACATTACTTTGTGTACCACATATCCTAAATAGACATTCAGTTAGTGGTGAATTATTCAATATTTAAAACTTTTATTTTTTTTTAGTGAACGACTAAATAGTTATAGTTATTAGTTAATTATAGTTATATATTATACTAAACACATCAAATTCATTATTAATGAAGAGTATTTACACTGATTTTTATATTATTTAATTCATTTATTGTTAACCCTAACTATGTTTTGAACAGATACTTTCATCACTATTACTTGTTATATTTAAATGTAACAGATTGTAATATTTAAAAACGAAATTGTTTAATAAATACTGAATTAAAAATCTGGAATTAATTTCATATTATTAATTCTGAGGCATCAATCATAAAAAAATAAATTTTAAATATTAGTACTTCTGTAATCTTAATCTTGATAGATCTTGGGTTTAGTACTTCTTGGCACAGAAGTACTGTTTCTAGACCAACGGCAGTGCAAGAAAGTGATTTGGCCTGCATATTGGCCAACCTTTAGACTAGTCCTCCAATTGAAGGTACCCTATGAATAGGATACCCATCATTCCATTCCTGCATCGATATGCATGTTACGATAAATTGTAAAGTCACAGCCGGATTCGAACACATATCCAGGAGGCAGGAGCACAGTGCCTTACTCATTAAGCTATACCCCTCTCAAAAATTTTAATGTGAAATCTACTTGGACCTACAAAATAAAAAGTTTGAATAGAATTTATTCTAATTTAGATAAGTGATTTACTATTCATAGAAACAATTAAAATTTTAGTATCGCACCTTAGTTAATATAACGTAAAGTAAACGTAATATTAATGTAAAGTATAATATATTCGATGAAAATGTATATCAATTTGTTGTCATATTATGATACTCACCATGTAATATTATTATATACATAATAGTACATGTTATTATTATATAAATGTCCCTGGTCTAATTTAATATATGGAAGAAAATACTTTTAAAACAGTACCTGTATTTACTAAGAGCTTAAAATTGTAATTATTTAGGCCATAGTCTGCTAATTGGATAGATTTATCAAACTATCAACATTTGAATAAATTACACACGTTAATACATTATATTATTATTAATATCACTTTATCCCCAGAAGTATTGATAACATATTTGTAATTTATAAGGAAGAGCGTGAAATGTTTTCAACATTATCTATATATTATACTAGATAATTCAAAAACACTATCCAAATTATAGTCTCAAAAACATTTATTTCATTTACACGTCCAACGTTTCGGCCA
>NW_027109338.1:102244-120819 GCF_000696795.3 Halyomorpha halys
ATTAAGGTAAGGTAAATTATAAATAATAATGTTAAATAATTGAATTGATGGTAGGATCATACATATAATGGAAACTTTTTGTAGTAGATTGTCCCTGAAGATGGCCGAATTGGCCGAAACGTTGGACGTGTAAATGAAATAAATGTTTTTGAGACTATAATATGGATAGTGTTTTTGAATTATTTAGTATAAAAAATTGCCAGTCTCAAAAAAGAATTTTAAGATTATAAATTATCTATATAGTTTAGCAATTAACATGGATTCATAAACCTTTGGGTCAGAATACCAAAACTAATTATTTCCAACGAAATATATGCACCTCTTCCACGAAAATGCTTTCCAAGAGCATGTGTTAATTGTGCATTTAATTAATGTAATTTGCTATGTTGATTAGGAAAACAGTTAGATGTATCTGTTTATTCATCCACATGCCAACGCAACCTGCACTGGAACCGTTCAATAAATTTATACATATAGCCAAGTAATTGAGATATAAATATGAAGTTTCCCAATTTCATCAAGCTCATTTCTTAACTTCATAAAAAAACCATAAGTATGAATAATGATGATAGTGATGAGTATGAATGAGGAAAAATATAATAATACACTGCAAGGTAAAAAAAATAAAGAATAAAACTTATGAATTAATTTTTTGTATTTTATTCTAACTCATGTTTTATTTGTTCATAATAATTGGATTAGTTCTTTTTTATTTTATGAAAATTTAGAGTTGTATCGTTTTATGAACAATTTGTAATAAAATTCTTGCTTAAATGCATTACGTGGTTGTTTCTATCTTTACATCAATCAATTTAGTTTTTATTTTGTGTTTTATTCGAACGCGATGCTTCATTTTTATTACATGAGAAGTGGGCTTTAATGGAATCCATCACATCTTGTTCGCTGTTTGCGGCTTTAGACGCACAGTAACATTGACTATTTATAAAGGAATGGTTGTGAGTACCTTAAGATATGCACATCCAACATGGAGTCGGCATCTCTTGTACAAGCAAAAGAGCTAATTGACAACAGTCACACAGGTAATAATTCAAAGTTCCCAGCAACCTTCGTACTCACTTCAAACCCTTGTCTGGAGTCATTCTCCTTATAGCTGCGACTTTGTCTGCGTCGGGTTTAAACTCCTTTCCTGGAAATCGTGTGTACCAAAAAATGTATTTGTGCCTTCCTCAACAATGATTTTTCTCCCAATAGTTAGTGTCCAAATTTCCTGATTCTCTGGAATACTCTGTGTAAATGTTGTACGTGCTCATCTTCGTTCTTACTGAACACTAGGAGATCATCCATACAGATCTGACATACAGATTCGTCAATCCCCCTCAAAAACTCATCCATCAGAATATGGAAGGTTATGGAAGCATTTTTGAGGCCAAACAGCATCCTTGTAAATTCATTAATATAACATGAGTAGTGGGTTTTGATGGAATTCATCACGTCTTGTTCGCAGTTTGCGACTTTAGACGCACAGTAACATTGATTATTTATACAGGAATGGTTGTGAGTAGCTTAAGATATGAACATCCTACATGGAGTCAGGAACTCTTGTACAGGCAAAAGAGCTAATTGACGACAGTCACTAAAGCATATGAAACTGTCTCATGATACGTTTCAGCTCATAACAGATAAACCTATCAAACCCGCTAAATATTACCTGAACAAGATGAATTGGAAAGGTCTAGCAGATTTATTGGAACACCTCCGAGTGCGTATGAGTATCCTAGGAGAATAAGTAGAAGAAAAATGGGACCGGCGGTGAGTGGTAACCTCAAAAGGGACTTGTCGCCTATATACCACTTGGGTTCTCCAGGACGATTCCTTACTGTGGACTTGATTGTGGATACCACTGACCACTTTGCAAATAATACTTTCGTTTACATGTACACAGGGCTGTACGCCTTAAAAGTGAGAGATTTCCTTCAGTAATGACTAACGAGCTATACCCGTACAGCATGGGAATTGGGGTGGTTTCAACTGGTGGAAGGAAGATGTTGGTTCAACCCACTTTTCCTTGGGTAGGAGACGAAGCGCTACCGTGGACAGGATAGAAGAGGGCAGTTAGAAGAGTAAGTTGTGAACACAACTAAGGAAAAATATTGTAAAATGTTTAGATAGCAGCAATTGGTTGTAACGTAGGCCTGCGTGGCTTCCCATTGCTGTGAATACCGCTAGCATAGCAGTCAGGGTAGGGGGATGCAATTAATTAAGATACTAGTAACCAAATTGCTAAGGTCAGGATCCATTGAATTGAGCTTCCCTTCAAGGGGATTGGTAAATTATGAACGATCTGAATTTGCTCACATTTAATGACTGCCAGTCTTTCAGTTCATGAATTGAAATATAAGGCGAAACTCCAGCTTCGTTAAGAGTAAATATTCTAACTGAATCTCGGAACCATTTTCTCATTATCACTCAAAGAAAAGAATAAATGGAACAGAAAAAAATTGATTAAAATCAATCTTAAAAATCACTTCACCCTTATATGATGATGAATGGTGAGTAATACCACCTAATAATAAGGCGAGGATTAATGATAAACATAAATCTCGGACCTCTTTTCAAAAACAACGGTAATTTTATTACTTCAGAATATTGCTAAAAAAAAATATGTTTATAAAAGAAAGATTATAAAATCAAGTAAAATGTAAAATTAATATTTTATAATTAAATGAATAAACTCGAATTTGATATGATAGAATTACAAATGGTAATAGGAAATAATGGAAAATCAAATTTCACAACAAAAAATTATCTTAATATTTTCAATGAAATAAAAGAAAAATGCTTGGAGTCAAAAGTTCCGGGATCAAAAAAATAAATCTGAAAAGAAATTATTTATTCAATAAAATCTTTCTTTTTCATCCGCCTAGAATAATAATTTAATTTAGACATTTTTTCGTTTCTTAAATTTAAAAGAAAATATAAATTAAATGACTGATTTATTTGAACAAATATTTATATATGTAAGTTATATAATGTATGTTAAAAGTGAATAAATGCTTTACGTAAATTATATCTATAATATTTATTACAAAACGGAGCCTCTTTTACATAATAGTTTCTTTACGAGGATGACCTAACATAATTCCCTTCATAAAATCTTTTATTAAGAGCCCTTTGATATCCTTCCATTCTATCATAAATTAATTAAAGTGGTCTTAAAAATTAATTTTGCTTTTTATGAGCCCCGAGCGGCCATTAAGTACTGGGAATCCAACTTTATTGCTTCGGAGTCATTATCTTCTGTCATTACTGAAAGGAAATAAAACTAAAATATTTATGAATTTATTACGCTTATGTAAACCAAATTACTCAAATTTAAATGAAGAATTAGTATTAGTATTAGAGAAGAAGGAATAAGATCTAACTCGCTTGATCTGCTGTAACATACTGACTTTATTGTATTCGGCACATCTCTTATATACATTCGATCAGCTGATCCTCTCAGTCAGCTGACATCGAAATAACAGCTGACTCATACCGTAACTTCCCTCCCCTACCAGTTTACGAACAATCCTCGTAAACTAATACTATATAATTTAATAACATAGAAAACAAAACAATAAAGAAAAACTATTTACAATAAATAATTAAAAAACAATATATATATACATTAGAAAAGCTCACAAGTTCCCTTAAATAAACTCTAAATAGTGAATTTAAACCTAAGAATAACATTTTAAAAAAATCATCTGGTCTCCGTATCTGTCAGGCGCCTACTGGCGTACGCCACTGGGCGATTTCTCCCTTCACCTTCCTGAAACAACACCGCTTCCAGCATCTGTAGTGATATTGAATTACCAGGTAAAGTCCGGGAACGCATGCACGGGCTCCTGCTGCAGACTCTCCATGCCCCGCTTGATATTTGCTTCCACCATCGAGGTGATAATCACCTTCTGCCTTTCTTGAGTAGGTTGTCGAGTGGAACGAGGTACTCGCCAATTCTGGTACAAATCTCCGGTAATAATTCGAAGTTCCTAGCAACCCCCGTAACCCTTTCACATCTCTAAGTACTGACATCCTCCATTATAGTTGTGACTTTGTCTGCGTCGTGTTTAACTCCTTCCTTGGAAATCGTGAGTACCAAAAAATTTATTTGAGCCTTCCCCAACAATGATTTTTCTCCCGATAATTTGAGCCTGAATTGCCTGATTCTCTGGAATACGCTGTGTAAATGTTGCTCGTCTTCGTTCTTACTGAACATTAGGGGATCATCAATATAGATCTGATATACAGATTCGTCAATTCCTCTCAAAATGACATTTGTACATTTTATCTCCAAACTTGATTCTCCATTTTCCCTTGATATTCTTAACACAAGCGCCCACTTTCCCTAGCACGTCACACCCCACAATCACTTTGTATTCTCTGGGTATACTTCCTACAATATGTACTGGCAAGTTTTTCCTACTAAATCCCCACCGTGTCAACCCTATCTCCAGCTCACCCTCTACCTCACATCTCTATTTTAGGCAGACTGCCACTCTTCTCTGCCACGTCTTCTGTCTTCCTCTGTCCCGTTCTTCGCCGGGTTCGAAAACTCAAACAAAAGAAATAAGGGACAATCAATGACAATTCGGTTGCACCTGAAACACTGCTTTATTTAAACAGAATTAACATTTAAATGCAGTATTTTGATTATAATTTTTAATACAAACGTGGGTACTGAAATTATATACTTCAATAATGCATACTCCATACATGCATACATAGGTATCAAATATAATACCTTCTTTAATTAGTCAGTTACAGTTAAAACTAATATTATCGTATGAATAATAATAATAAATAAATTGTATACTTTTCAAAATTAATTATGGGTAAATGAATATGTTTGTTAAGCAAATTAACGAGTTTGTACTTACATTGAATCGTATTTAATAGCCCTTTATATTTTTAATTTTAGATCAAATATAAATATTCAAAATTTTACAGCCAGAAATATGTAAATGAAGTAAAAGAATACTGTTGAGAATTCATAAAATTTAAATTATTTTTGATTGAAATAATGTTATTACGTTAAATATAATTTTTCAATTTCTTGAAAATGGTTAAATATGGTTAATTAAATAAATCAAATGGTATCCTTGTTTATTCTCAACACTCTTTATTATGTTAATTCGTTTCTCCTATTTATTATTTTATAAATGCTAATAATTTATATATTTATAGTGTGAAGGAGCTCTATGATTCCTATTACCATTTTCTATAAATACAAGACTGAATGTTACACAATAAAAAAAAAAGGACCAAAATTAATCTTTATTAATTTTTATGTATAAATAAACATAAAAATACAAATTTACGATTAATTTTTAATAAAGTACTTGTACTGGCGGAATAAAAAATACATATAAGAAAGTAAAATAATTGTTTAAGTTTTAATAAGTTTTGAGATACTCTGAAAATTTAGAGAAGAATTGAAATTTTAATTCAGTCAAATTTAATTAATTTTAATATTTGTTCATTTAGTTTTAGTTGTATGTTAAAACTGTGTTAAGGTTATTGTATGAAGCATATTCAACCGAATTGCCGGACACACTTCACTTTTGGTTGGCTGGTTGGGTTGGAGTGGACTGTATAATTGAAAATGAACATGCTTAAATGAAAAATAAAATAAAAAATAAAAGGGGTGGCCGAAAGAAAACATTTATGTTTAGATGGTTAGTAAATTTTGAAGGCTGGGCTATGGAATTGTAGACAATGAGGTGGTTGATGATGATTACTATGTGATGGTGAATGTTAATTGTTGCCATGTGGACTTACTTCTTCTTTCCTCCCTCCGCATCTCTAAGCCTCTCTCCTCTCTCCTTCTGGGAATAACTCCGAGAGTTCTACTCACTCATGATAAATATTGCTGATGAGAGACAAAAGAAATGATGCACTGCTTCTCTGGCTGAAGACAAGATGGCTCTCTTCTCACCTTAGGTTGGTTGCTTCTCTTACCACCGAGAGCGCTGGAGGAGGTGAGATTTGGCTGTTGGCCACATGGGGCGCTAATCCTATACAGCCTTTCCGATTCAACCTTTCGGTTGCCGTAGGTTACCCGGAACAGTTATATATAATGTAAATTTAATTACGTGCCTTTATTCAAATCTATTGTTACAGTCCACTAATTAATCATTTAAATTCCCATACAGTCCACTCATTTTAGTTATTTCATAACCAGTCCTAAATCACTTTTTTATTCATTGGTAATGTTTAGGTCATACTAAATTACCCTGATCAATAAACATGTGGGTGACAATA
The DNA here is from genome assembly GCF_000696795.3 of Halyomorpha halys. Lineage (NCBI taxonomy): Eukaryota > Metazoa > Arthropoda > Insecta > Hemiptera > Pentatomidae > Halyomorpha > Halyomorpha halys. Next base: position 108,509 of record NW_027109338.1, read on the forward strand.
GAAGTGTGTGACACATGGAAGGATACGTTGTCTTGCTAATAACGTTACAAAGTTCTATTCTGTTTTTTTTTTTGGGGCGGGGGGATTAAAAAAGGAATGACTTAATGAGCAAGCTTTTAATTCTTTGTTAACGGTTATAAGATATTGTAAATTGTTTAAGAAATATAGTTTATATTTTTGGATTGGTTAATATATTTATATGCATAAACAGAAAGGTGGTAGTTTTTACTCAATGGAACAACGGAAAACGAAAAAGCCTATGAAGCATAGAGAGCTCAGCGTTCCCTTGTTCAAAAAAAGAAAAAAATATTCTCTTTGAGGATCAGCTCAGGGATTTCAAGCAGAAGCTTCCAAGAGAATAAAAAAAAATATTTATATCCCCTGACCTAAAAACTGAAGATGGATATGTATGAATAGGTACATTCTGTGTTGCTTACTCCTACGCAACGTACTCTACGTCTCGAGTTCCTAAGCTGTAAACATGATTATGTCAGCTATTAAACACGACCTACTACTTTCAAATAGTTAAATTAATAAATGCGCGCTAAAATGATGTTATTTTATTTTTTTAATGTGATTTACAACTGTACAAGTAATACATACAATATGTTAATATATTGTATGTTTCATTTACATTTGAAAATCTGGGGAAGAAACCACCCATTGGTGGTACTTCAAGCATTAATTTAAATTAGAAGGTCCCGGGGCCGTCTTCTTTTCAGACCCCTCGGAGGATTATCAGAGATTGTTAAGGATGAGAGATTAAGAATTAATGGGTTGAGATGAGTAAGGAGTTTGGAATGAAAAGACGCATATCTGTTTTGGGCCAAATCTGCAACGATTGGGATGTTAAGGTCTTTGTGGATGAGTTTATTTGTAGCGTAGTAAGGAGTATCAAGGAATTTACGTAGGATTTTGGATTGTAAGGATTGGATGTGGGAGGAATTTGATGGTTTGGTAGAGCTCCAGAGCTCAATTCTATATGTCCAAATTGGTCTGATTATCGTAGTGTATACTAATTATTTGTACCGAATGGGAAGTTTATAGCGTTTGTCAAGTAAGTGTAGCAATCGAGCAGTTTCTTGTCGTTTCAGTCTTGTATGTGGATTCCAAGTAAGTCTCTTGTCAAGATGGAGTCCTGAGTATCGAATCTGTTCAACAGGCGTTAGTGGAGTATTTAGAAAGGATACTGTAGGACAGGAGGATAGAGGTTTATGACGGAGAGTAAAGGTGATCTGATGGGATTTGTCAGAATTTATTTTGATTCTCCAGTTTTGATACCATTCTTCAATAGATGTTATGTGTGTCTGTACTATTTGTGATGCATTAGTAGATTCGTTGTTTACAGACAGTATACATGTGTCATCAGCGTATGTTGTCAGGACTGCGTTAGGGTGGGTTGGGATGCCAGCTGTATGAACTGCATTAAGAATGGGACCTAAGATACTACCTTAAGGAGCACTGGCGGACTGAGAAAAAAGGTGATGAGTAGGCTAGGTTATGATTTACTATAAAGGTTCTATCAGAGAGGTAGAAGCGGATTAAAAGGAAATATATGGGGAGCAAACCTGGATGCCAGACTCGATCAAAGATTGAGCTAAAATAAAAACTTAAGTTAACGAAATTTAGTAAATAGAATTAACTAATAATGAAAAAAATGCCTTCTTCTATAGCCTAATAAGAGATTTTGGTCTTTCTAAACGTTTGTAAAACAACGTAAACAAAACAAAAATACTAGAATATTAAATAGTTATAAGAAAGCAACTTACAATCAGTGGACCCATATAAATGTACTGATATTAATAACGAGATATAATAACAGTATGCCATAATTTATATACAACGATAAAAATAAAATAAATATGAAAAACAGGTTATAAAAGTCGTACGACTAAGGCATCGAAGAATATTAAATAGTTATAGGAAAGAAACTAACAATCAGTAGACCCATATAAATGTACTGATATGAATAACGAGATATAATAACAGTATGCTATAACTTATATACAACGATAAAAATAAAATAAATAAGAAAAACAGGTTATAAAAGTCGTACGACTAAGGCATCGAAGTAGTACATGTGCTTTGAAAATAACAGAAAAAAGCAATATTCAATAATAAAATTTTTATTTGGGTAGTGAGACCCGGCGAGGTAAAGTTATCCTTTGGTTTTTAGAGCATCTGTAAAAAAGGTGGTCTTTAATACATTTTATACCAAGGTTTAGTGGAAATATTTTTTGTGAGAGAAACGGGGGGAGGTTTCCTGATGGTAGGGAGTTGATGGGACCATCAAGATTTTATGTTGGTAGCCCGAGCGTGTACCTCCGCCGGCTCTATGTGCCCCGGCTCAGGACGTCATAATATCCCCTAACTCAGCGACCAATAAACAAGGATAAAGGGATTGTCACTTTCCTTCAGCAATATAACTTCTCTCTACTTTGTAACTTATTTATCAAATACTTTACGAGCTTTTTTTTTAAAGCAAACAATCGAGAAATTTTACTGTTCAATCAGTTTCAACATAAATAGGAAAATTTGATTCAATATATTTATATTGGTTGATTTTTAGTGCTGTATTGTATGAGGGAGATTGGTTCTTATTAGTTAGAAAATAAAATACCAGTATTTCTCAATAAATATAAGCCAAATGACAAAACTGAACTTGAATTTTTAGTTCAATTAGCTTTTTTAACGGACAGGGTCAATCATTTTGAACTCGAGTCTGAAAGAAATAAACAAACAATATCAGATTTGGCTGGCATCATCAATGTTGTTTTGACCAGACAATCCCCATCTGGTTTATAGGGGATATATATCTGGATCAACTGAAAGTAATCAATTTCAGAATGGATTTGATTAAAGATATAAAAAGAAACATTGAAAAAACAGCATATATTGAGAAATAAGTTGTAGAGAGAGAGGTAAGCCAATGTTACTATAATAATGATAGTGATTTAATGTGAATTTGGATTGTTCGGAAGTGTTATTACGGCTATGAAATGATGGGTCACCACTTCGTGTTAACTTGATGATGAGATAGTTTGATTATGTTCATCTTGTCTATTATTTTGTTTGTATATATTTTAAGAAAGTTTTTTTATTTTTATTTATTTATTTTTTTTTTTTATTTATTTTTTTTTTTATTTTAGTATGTATGAGATCATTCATCTCTATTACCTATCGCCCACAACAGTGTGGCAGATTGTAATATCTATCAATAAATAAATCTATCAAAATAAAAAAACATTGATGATGAAAGATGCTCTCTTACTTTGTGTGAGCGATTTGAAGAACATATGCTCTATGCTGGATGCCCCCAGTGCCACACTCACTGCCTATTTAGCTTGACACCTCTGGTCGAGGGCTAGTAAGGAGTGATCTTCCCTGTAGAGTCTGCAAGTTCAAACTTTAAGGGATTATTCCTACCAATTAGCTCAAGGCCCTTTTCTTTCTAGGTTGCGCCAATTCTGGTACTTTCTTTTGCCCGTAGATGGCGCCCCTTGTTATTTTAACATAATTAAAGAATCCTCCCATTAAAAAAAAGGCCTGTAGACTGAACAAATGGGTTTCTTAATAAGCTTACAGGGCTCAAACATACTTTGCAAAACAAAAATTAATATACTATCTTGGCTGTCTTCAGTAAGCTGGGAACTTAAAAGATAGCGATTTTTTCAAGCTACAATTTCCAATTCCGAGATGATTAGTTGGATACAAGATTGAATTGAAAGTCACAAAAGAAGTCAATCAGTAGTAATATTAAATCAGAATATTTTTTTCGAAAGCAGTTTTATAATTAATTATTTTAACTTACGTACTGAAAAATAAATCTGGTCACACAACTTTCACTTACTATGAAAATCTGGTTAATCTTAAGGTTTTTTTGAGGTAAAAATAACAAATATCAACTTTGTTCCAGGAATATAACAGTTAAAAAAATGATATCGAAGCTGTGTACATATGTGAAGGTGATCGGACAGTCTCAGATTTTTCCGATTCAAGTTCCTTTCTTTATTTTTCCTTTTTATTCATTTGGATTGTAAGGGGCTAATAGTTTTTTAATGGAAAAATAAGAGAGAGGAAGGGTGAACAATACCTATAAAACTCAATATTATCTTTGCTTAATTAAAACTTATTATTGACTTTGAACAACAATTTCAAACTAGCTTTAATTTGAGTGGTAATAGACATATGTACGTCACATATTTCCTGAGATATAGATTTCTCAAAATAAATTAACTAACTAATGATATTTCGGTACATTCCATACAACAAGTTTATGAAATGTTGCTTTTTAAAAAAGCTATATCTCGAGAACTATTGAACGTAAATAGCTATTAGGGCTTAAATTTTAGAAAATTTACCCTACTTTAAATGATGATCTCTTTGATTTTCTATTGTTTTTAGTAAAGTTATACAGCTCCGAATACTAAATTAATTGTTCTTAACGTTCTGAAACAGGCGCCACTTTTTATAAAATATAGGGTAATAAAAGCCAAGGCAGACTCATCAATTTTGACTAGTAATTATACCTAGTTTTCAATTAAGTAATCGAAAATCGGGGTGCAATAATTGTCTTTTTTCTCCTCTTGGGCTCTTGTAAAATAACTTTCTACTAATAATTCGCATTCTAACCTATGACCTTCTCGCTCTCTCTATTAACTCTCTCTCGTCAGTGTTGCCCACACAGTGTTGTCTCTCACACAAATATTCATCAAACTCTTTAATATTTTTTATTTATTCATTACTTATTGTTGCTAACAATAGGGATAGGTTATTTATTTCAAATAAACAAAATTAAAGACACTTTATAGGAAGTTTGTTTTTAAATAGTCATAAAAACAATCTGGTATTAAATACCATTTAATTGTACTTTAAATTACTGAGTTAAAATCAAAATTGTTAGAGTCGTTTTTGAAAAAAATCCTAAAAATGTGAGAAATTTTTTTTTTAAAGCAGCACTTCTGGTTGGTCTATTTTAACGAAAAATAAGTTGTTACTGAAACGAATATCAATGTCTTGAGGAAATAATGTAAACATAGAGCAACATTATATGAGAGGACCAACGTTTGTGTGAAGTGCTTTCTTAGGTCTTCATATTAGGTTATGCCATAGTGACTATTACAACCATGGGAACAGTTTAAGAAAACATTTATTAAACTGGTGGAATGGATGAACCGAACAGTGTATGCTCCCACCAATGAAATATAGACCTTTAATTTACACTATTTCCCCCACTCCCCATTACCTTCTACGACATTATATATTAAATATAGATTATTCTATAATGATTGATTTTTCAACGGTATAATATACGTCTTTATAACTACCTTTATGACCGAAGTTTTGTATTCAAGCTTATACAATTTTAAGTTATTCAAGTTAAATATGTTTTCTATTCTCCTCTTTAACCAAATATCAAATTCTTACTAATATTATCCCAAGTTTAATATTACTTATTATATATCTAAATATTAATTCGATTCAGTTCCGGATACGATTAAATAATGGCACTTGAACAAATATTCAAAGATACTTAACAACGGCCAATTAACTTTTATAGACTACTAAACTACATAATTATCAGGATACTATATCCATTAAACTATTGCTTATATTTTGACCGCGACTGTATGTTATGCTGAGCTAATGGAAACCTGTGCTGGAAGATAATATGCTAATCAATAGTTAGGCCGTTAAGTTCCCTAGGCCGTTTTAGTAAATTCATATTTATTATCAGAGTTTGCCAACAGAGTTCTGAATTTAATGCTCGGTCGGCTCCATTTATTCTTATTTAAGTACAGCGATCTCGAGGCCCTTCTCCAACGATAATCCTAATAGTTGTAGAACTATTATATTACTTGCCTAACGATTGTATAATTAACTCATAAGGGTTTTGGAAATAATTTAGCAATAGGAAAAATGTATTATTTTAAATATAATACGTGAAAATAAGGTTTAGGTATTTCTCATTCAATGGTTCGTAAAAGTTTTACATAGATCGTAATGAGGTGTAGATAGTTGACCGTAGGTTAATGATTGGAGAAGTTTGTCGGGGGGTGCGGTCAGCAAAGAACAACATAAATAAACAAAACTATATTTATTTATTTTATGCCGACTTTTCGATCTGGGTTTCAAGTCTTCATCAGGGCTATAGAACAAAAGAGATAACAACAACATTTAGAGAAACATAAAATTGAAAATGAATAGTATACAAACAAATTTGGAATTATACAAAATATTGAATTGAATCACAAATGATAAAAAAATTGATAACTGATAATTGAATAGTAAAAAAAATTGATTGATAATCGTGGAATTAGATGGTAGTAGATTGAAAACAGTGAAAGATGAAATATAATATCATGTTGGTAAGAAGATATGTATAATATAAGATATGCAAGTATTGTCTAAAATACTGAAAAAACAATTGAACAATATGACAGAAAATGAAATATAGTGAGTGACTTATATCTGAATTACAGTGTGAGTATTAACTTATATACCTATACCTAAAAATATAATATATGTGTGTATATAGCCACTCACTATATAGCCCTAATGAAAACCTGAAACTCAGGTCGTAACGTCGGCATAAAATAAATAAATATGGTTTTGTTTATTTATGTTGTTCTTTACTGACTGCACCCTCCGACAAACTTCTCCAATCATTTCTACATAGATCATTTTTAGAGATTAGAGTGAAAAATATACATATATTGTATTAATACTAAGACCGAGGAAAGATTTCAATACTTCTTTAAATAATGTTTTTTTTCTGTTGGTTTTAAAAAATGACCTTTTAAAGTTATATCCTTTATTTAATTATTTATTGTATTTCCTTAAAAACATTAACGTTTCGGGATTGTCATCCTATCATCAGGTATTTTCTATATTGTCATGTTGTAGCATTGTTGTAATAAGAAGATTGTGCACGAATTTGCTATTAGTATTATTCATATGGTCTTCACTCAAAAACCTTATTTATATCGTCTTAAAGTTATATCTTATTGGATACATATACTTCTAGTTTTATTTATAATTAGGTCTTGTGAATGAAATGTTCTTTCATTTAATTATATATTTTATTACATTAAAACATTAACAACCTATTTACATTAAAAACAATAACATCATTTTTTAATGAAATAAGATAAATTATTAAGCAAGGAAGAGTACCTTTCATTCACAAGATATAATTATAAGTTAAGCAGTGGAAAATATAACTTTAAGAAAATATAAATATGGTTTTGAGTGAAGACCGTAGGATTGCACCATCTTTGTATTATGCTACAACGCGACAATATAGCAAATACCTGTTGATGGTCTGACAAGCCAGAAACGTTGTTATTGTTTTTAATTAAATAAAATAAAATAATTAAACAAGGAAGAGTACCTTTCATTTACAAGATCTAATTTTAAAATAACATGTAAAACTGTTTGAAGCTACATCTTTTCTTTTTGTTTGGCAACATTTTAAGCTGGTTTTGAGGTACGTTGATGAGACTGACAAGGAGGATGTTTAAATTTTCAAGTGTTGGAGCACACTTAATTTATTTTCTTTCACTAAACCTAAGACCTTAACCTAATAGCTAACAATAAAAATCCTAACCTAACACTGATTCTTGCAACATACACTGTAGACAACGAAATAGAGTTGGTGACGGTACCAGCGTGGCAACGCGCCTGTCTGTTAACCCAAAGGTTGCGAGTTCGAGTCTCCGGTCCTATCTGGGATTTTTTCAAGCATATAATTATACAAAACCCACTCAGAACCTCCCCGCGGGGTTTTGTGAGGCCTGTTAGCCAATGGGCGGCACTCACAAAAATAGGGGTGGGAGTGACAACTCACCCTATGAAAACCACGTCAAGAAACGCGCGATGTATTTATTTCCTTAGTACATCGCACTTGGCCTTGGACCTCCACGGTCTGTCGCGCCAATAATAATAATACTTAATACTATGTTTGTGGGCAAACAATTTATTTTACTATATTCTTATATACACTCAATTATGGCCGTATCCATCTGACCCAAGCACTAGGTAAAATGGTACAGCACCTCCCTAACGGAGAACTACAGTCAATTAATCGAGCAAAATAATTTATCAATTGCACACTTTTAGAAATTGTCTACGTTTGCTTTGGCTTTTAGCATTTTTTGATGTCCGTAGCAGCTAATGTTGAGAGAATACTTGAAATCGTACTGATTATATTTGCAGCACCAGAATTCTATTTGCAGGTTCGATAATCTCTTCGGATTCCGGATTATTAGCAAGCGCGCTACCGTTCGTTCTTTATTACATTCCTGTAAACAATGATCATTGTCTTCATGACTTGAAGGTAATATACCTTAAAAATAAACTATACGCTTTTTTTTTTATTAGTTATAAAAAACCATCCATTTGGTCTCAACACGTTTTTATTATCTTAACACTCCAACGTTTCGGGCATTCTGACCATTTAAAAGGATCTATCAATATAAAATCTTTAAATACAATAAAAGTTTTCAGTTTTTCAAACAGAAATTTCTAATTGAATGTGTGTCACAGATTTGAAATTTACTCATCCACATAGCTAAACTGTATCATTTAACACAAAATCCATCTATAATATTTTGAAACGAGCTAATAAAATCTAATTGAACATTGATAATAATTTAATACATCCTTCTTCCATTAAAAAAAGGGATCTTCTCGTTCGAACATAACAAGACATCAAACCATACTTCGTGTTTGATGAAAGTTGTTGAGAATCATTTTCGAGTGATATTTCCACTTTTTCATAAAGTGACACTTTTGATCTGTTGGGTTTATCGAAAACAGAATTATTAAAGGTAAGATAAGCTTTAAAACAGACACTTATAGCGAGTATTATTATGGACTATCTGGTGCAAAATATATTTGATGGCCTATCAGAACCAATAAATTTACCAATTACATTTAAAACTAAAAAAAAAAAATCTTTTGCTTGGTACTTTTTTACTTTTATGAATCTTAATAGATTTTTATCGACGAAATAACTGCCTGCCATAATTTTTTCCCCGTTCGGTGACTTCGACTTTTTTATATTCCAAATAAACCTAGCTTTATATATTACTTAGATATATCTAGCCCTTCAGTCATATTGTATTCTAATTTAATATCAAGTCCAATATGCTTTAAGAAATTTATTATCTTTATTATAGTTTATTGGTTGTAATTTATTATCATATTATTTTTACGAGCAGTATTTCATTTTTTTTTTTCATTTGTTATATTCTATTACCACAATGAATTTCGTAAGAGTCAATATAAAATTTGTATTATTCAATCATTAGTTGCCTTTTTCAAATTTCCTATATTTCAGTTTTTTTCTAATTAGAATTTATTATTTTAGCTCTATTGTATAGATTTAAACGGTAGTTTTATCTCTAGAAAAAAATTTTAAATCATATTTTATTTCTACCAGTGATGCGGCGAGAGGGATACGCTGGGATCTTATGAGCTCTGCTCTACCCCTCACATATGGATGTGTAAATATTGTACATAGGAGTATAATTGTGACTAGAGATTCTTTTATTTTTATCATTATTTTATTTTATTTATTTATTTTTTCATGCACATAGTGCAATCATTCATCACTGTTACCTATTGCTCACAATATTGTGGCAGATTATAATATCTATCAATCAGTAAAGTTTAAAAAAAACAAGGAACAAAGTGCCATTCTCTCAACAACGCCCCATTAATTAAAAATGTTACAAACATTTCATTATGCTATTATTTAATTTTTTTTTGTTATTTTCTCACGGACTAATAGACTATCTGGTCGGAACAAATTTTTTATAGTTTGCTAAATATATAAATATATAAAAAATAAAATAAAAATGAATAAAGGAGAGTTAATTTTTTTTTATGCATGCTTCCATTTCCCTTTTATAGTAAAATATTATCAGATAGCTCCTTATTTCCTAAGAAATGTGAAAAAAAATATATACGATAATAAAATAAAGAACCGATGTTTCGTGGTTTGATTTATTTTTGATATTCTCTTTAAGAATAAATAAGATAAAATTTGTAGGAAATAAAATGAATTCAAACTTTCAACACTATCAGTCTCAAATGTCTGAGTGTTGGCTATCAATACGAAACAGATAAAAGAGATATAGGTCCCGAGAGTAAAAATACTGCAGATGTGTGCCCTGCGGTAGAGATGAAGAGCAGACAGTACAAGGGGACCGTCTCAATTAGCAAGGCTGCTCCTTGTGCCAAGTCGTGCATCACTCCATCTCTCCCTCCCTCCTCCCTCCTCGCTCCTTCCTCCTCCCCCTCGCTCCTCCCTCCTCACTCCCTAACCTACTTAGGCTACACCCTCTCTGCATACCTCTCATATCGAAAAAGTTAACACCACCACTCCTCCAATGCCCTTTACATGCATAAATAATACGAAGGGAATAAACTCTCCGAGTAGATTCTGCCCTTGGTATCTCAAATTTCACGATATATGGAAATGCAGTCTCTTAAATCAGATGGTATATTTACGAGTTGATAAACATAAATTTTTTGCTCTAAGCATAGTTGAAACATATCGGTAATGTACATGAACAATATGACTTAGTCGAAGGAAAATGATGAAAAGTATTAAAAGGACAAAATATTGAATAAACTTAGTTTTCAGTGAGATGAACATCCATTTAAAGTTTTTTTTTTTTAAATACATTTTATTGATTATTCATAGGTTTTGATAGATTTAATTCCAAATATTCTGTTAATGAAAAATTTCTTATAAGAATCAATGGTTCAAAACGAAACTTTGAATTAAAAAAAAATGTATTTATTGATATTTACAACTGTATAAAAAATACAACAAGTAAATTTGATCATACTGACATAATGATATGATACAGGATGTAGAGAAACTACCCAGTAGTAGAACGCTAAAAACATTTTACAACATAAGGTCACGAGGCCGTCTTCTTTTCAGGCGCCTGGGAGGATTGAATTTTTACAATTTGTTTTTCACGACATTTTGGCTTAAGTTTTTACAGTTTTCCACCTTCAAAACTAAAAGCATAGTAAAAAAATATATTTCTTTTAAATCAAGTTTCCATCATCAACGCATTATGAATTTACATTATAATATAATTATATAACGTTTATGATTTAACATTATGTATAAAAAGTGAATAAACAGAATATTTGGATATTTTACCTCTTGATATTTTAATTTTTGAATTGAATAAATGGGTGTAATTACTATAAAATAATTTGATGTTTATAACGTATAATTAACTAAAAAGGAAGATACTCACATAGATGGGATCCCCAAATTTTAATGAAGCTTCTATTGCTGGTTCTAGGTCAAGATATTTGACACGTGTCCCAGGGTACCAGCCAATGTACCATAGAAGCCGAAAAAAAAAATGAATAAATAATAAAAATTATATATGATTTTAGAAATTGTTTATGTTACCATATGCCGCCTTTGCTCTACGTTTAATTAATAGTTATTATATACCAATCGATTTTTTTTTGTAGAATAATAACAAAGGATAGCTAATTTAATGAGCTTAAGTGTATAAAAGAAAAAGAGTATATATTATCAATTGAATTTAATGAGTTAAAATGCACACTAAACCACAAAAACCCAAAATAGTTTTTCATGTACTTAAAATTTCAAATTCGTTTTTAGATTCATCAGACAACCTACGTATCCGTATTTTCACGAAAAAAGAAATAATATTTTACCTTTTAAATTCGTATTTATGGGTTTCAGAAGGCATTAAGAGTAAATTTGACTTGATTAATATCGTTTATAACTTACTCTCTCAGATGATTTAGTCATTTATAATTTAGTCTCAATAATGCTTTAGTTATTTATAATATAGTCTCAAAGATGCTTTAGCTGGTTAAGTTCAGTCCAATGCATCTATTTACCTCAATTAAATGAAGTTATAGATCTGTGTTATTAATATTATTTCAGTTCATAGTAATGTTGAATATTTGCATTTTTTCAACAATTTTATATACGTATAATATTTTCATATTCGGGATTGTAGGCTATTCTATTTTTATACAAACTAAATTGTTTCCAACGTGAAACTACATTATTAATGAATTTCAAATAGTCCTTTATATTTGTTGTAAGATAATTTATATAGTTTATTTATTGAGCATTATTTGATTATTATATAGTATTTTATTTTATGTTTTTCATTATTATAAAGCTAAAAAATAAAAATTAATTTAATAAAAATTTATAGGTTATTAACTAATCATAGAATTTGATAAAGGCATAATATCCAGCAATAGTTTGATAACTAATGTTAACTGTG
>NW_027109338.1:120869-126622 GCF_000696795.3 Halyomorpha halys
AAAATATATATATATATATATATGTATGCATCACATATCACTCCTGATCAAAAATTACGAATGAAACGTGTCCCAGTTTTCTTCTTTTGTCCTGTTGTCTGTTTGTTCAGGACACACAGTAACTGACAATTAAAACTGAATTAGGAAGGAGAAGAGAAGTTACCACTTCAAAAGCTCTTCTCTTGTTTATATTCCTTATTTATTTGACATTTTCGTCGACTTTAAATTAAAAACCATGAAAATATATTGTCTCTTATTTGACAAAATAATATTTGACCTCCTGGCTCAAAATAAAATCACAGTTGCAAAAAATAAATGTACATACCATTTTTTTCTTTATTTTTTAAAATTACATTTAGTTTTTTAAATACTTGCTTAAAACCTAAGCGGAAACGAAGATTGGATGCAATGTTAGTAGTTTTATGGAAAAAAACATTTTTTTTTTAATTATAAAATATTTTTTTGTCTGATGTTCATATATTTCATATAAGCACTTGATTTATTCTTTTTTAGTTTACTTTTTAGGAAATAATGAATACTTTTTAAATTACTACATGCTGCCAAACCAAATTATATCAAATATTAATGTCCCTTCTCAGGGGGCACTGCTTCCGGGAACTCTCTTCCGATAACAGAACTGGCTTGCATGAATTTATATGAATTTTTTTTTGCCTTCATCGTGTACAGTGAAATGAATGATCATGTCGAAATTTTACACGTTTACACTTCTATAGCCATTTACTTTAATACTGGCCTTGTTATTATAACATAAATAATAAAATATAACATAAAAGTAAAAAGAAACAATGCGACTGCTTACAGAAATAATTGAGAGAAAAAATCAATTTTTTTAAAAATTAATTTTCAGTGAGGAATATAAAAATAGGCAGTAACAAGATGTGTGTCTAATATACCATGCTATACAAATTAATCCATGCCAATACAAAATGAAAATTCATTTGTCAAAATATCAAGAATCACGTAAAAATATCAAGACATGTTCTGATAACTACTACAAGCGCTGCCAGATTATACTGCTAGTTATACAGATCGCCCGCAATCGGATAACGCAACAGGATCTGCCTTTGTGACACAAAATGCAACCCATAAGAGAAAACTTCACCATCTCTCTAATATTTATACTGCAAAACTGAATACTATAGCAGCCGCCCTTTACTTTAACATGTCAAATACACCAAATGACAATATAGCAATAATATCAGACTCTATTTGCGCTCTTCAAGGACTGGATGTAATGTATTCGGTTCACCCTCTCCTTCAAAAAATTCATGAATACTTAATAATGTAAAAACTGTTTAAATAATGTTAAAAATCAGTCTACTTCGTCTAGGCCCCCGGACATGTTGGTATTACAGGAAATGAGGTGGCCGACAAAGCTGCTAGAGAAGCGCTAGTCCTCCCAGGTAGAACCACAGGCTATCTTCACTGCACAGGAACTTGCTCGCCCTTTAAAGGAATGCATAAATAAAATATGGCAAGCGATGCAGGTTAAAAGTCCGCTCAGTAAATTTAAGTCTATAAAGAAACATGTGAATCCATGGATCAACATCAACCCGACGCCACGGAGAAGTAGCGATCACCCAACTTATAATAAGACATACCCGAATGGCACACGTCTACCTCATAACAGGAGAGGCCCCTCCAAAATGTACGAAACGTAATAGTAATCTGACCATCAAACACATCTTTGAAGGTTGCAATTATTACAAAATAACACCGGACCAATTAGAGAGACCAACAAATGTTCCAATGGCGCTGAGAAGTTACGATCCCGTAATAGAAAGAATAACTAAATTCATCCATAAGACTAACTTAAGGATTGCCTGTTTTGTGTGTTATGATCTCCTCTTGTGAGGTTGTGACATGTCATACATTGACAAACCTACTCGCTACAATTGTCTGTTCAAAAAAATCAGAAAAATAAGGATACCACGGAGAGCGGGAGTGGAGGATTTCATGTCTTTTTTCAATTTCAGGCGCTTTTTAAATATTGCTCGATTTAACTAACTTAATGTTTCCTCTTCCTGTTTTAAGCTAATATTTCAAAAGTGGTATTGGCCAATAGTGGTTGGTCGCTATTTATTATTATTATAATATAAGTAATGGAATTAATGAAATGAAACCCTTATTTTCCAGAAAGGGTAAATTAGTCCTTTAGATGCTATAGTCATTTATAGCTTAGTTTCAAAGATGAATTGGTCATTTATGATTTACTATAACAGATACTTTAGTCATTTATAACTTAGTCTAAAAGATGCTTTAGTCATTTATAACTTAGTTTCAAAGATGCTTTAGGCATGTATAGCTAGTAAATAGTTTTTCCAATCCATTTAAGCCTCTCAATACCTCAGTTAAATGAAGTCATAGATGTGAAATTAATGCTAGTACAGTTTGAAATATTTTATTATTAATTTTTCCATATCTCATTTCCATTCTGATTATTACACCGTCAGAACAAAACATTTTTCAGATTTCCATTTTGAGGAGGCCTATTTGATATAAATTATGTTTATTCTTCATTAATTTTATTTGTTTAAGAATCTTAGATGTTCTAATAATTTGAATTGATGTACCGTTTACAATTTTTTGCGATGTTAGATTTTGAAATGATTGCAACCTTTAGATTTTATAGTGTTGACAAACAATGGCTCGCCATACAATTAAGTTATAAATATTCTATAAACTAAAATTATTAAACACAGTGATAGGTTTGAGGCATGTAAAAAATTATGTCGGTGTGCTTTTAGTCTCACCGCTTTTATTTTCTTCCTGATGTGCCTTGAAAATTGTGAATATTTATTGAATGTAATATACTAGTAAGTCATATAATTGAATAATTTATTTTAATTGGAATTTTGTCTACCCATTTTTAAACGAATAAAACTACATCCCTTTTCTGGATTTGTATCAATATTTAATTATTTCGGCTTCCTCACTTTATTTTGGCTATCGTTTCCTGAGTGTTTCACGGTCTTGCGGAGATTTATGCGATTGCTTGTTACGGTAACATCCTTAGCAAAAATTGTTTCTTAGGCGTTCTGATACTAATAACAATTTTATTAGTATAAATTGAAAACAATACAGGCGATATTAAAGCATCTTGTGGAACCCCACACATGAGATTTATTGGATTTGAAATATTTTCAAAAACATTCACCATCCAAATCAATCTCTTGAAATGATTCCACGAATGAACATAATAAAACGGAATTTAGATATTTTATCTTGATTAGCTATTATCGAATAAGATTATAGCGAAACATCACGGAAGTTTCATTAATTTTGAAACTGGGGAGCTAGAAGTTATTCAGTAACCTATACTAAAAGTTTTAATATTTAAAAGTAAAAAAAAACATTATTTTTAATAAATCAAAAAACCCAAATGATGGCCATGAACAGGTTACAGAAAGTGAACGAGCTATTAGATGAAGTATGGCCCATTGAGGGGATGGAAGAGGGGGGGAGGACAAAATGAAAGGAAATGAAGACCAGCCCTAGCAGTGTGTACCGACAGAGGCTATATATCACCAGGCTACTTGCCCATAATCGATATTCTTCACCGCCCAAGCTTCCTCGACACCTCACTTAGCCCAAGAGTGTCCTTCGCTAGGGAGTTTTCTTGTTTACAGAACGGATCTGTGGAAGTATCGGAAGGGGGGAGGTTCAAGTGACTGTTTCGATAGCATCTTCTTAGCTGTCGTCCTATAGCGGTCGCAAATATTTTCGAAGTAACGGAAAAAAAAACTATTAGTTGGTGTTGTGTTATTTACGTGTGAACAACTTATTTATTTCAGCAGCATTTTCAAAAAAGTAGAATCATCCTAAACCTCATTTTTTAAAATTTTGAATTAGATTTATTTTTTTTAATCAGCGTTTTCTATTCTATTGAACGCAAGAATGATCATCAGGATGAAATTACCTGTTTTGAAGCACCAAAGAAATATTTCAGCGTCTTTCGAAATAAATATAATAATAATATTAATAATAAAGGCTTAACGAACCCGAAGGTTCGATGCCGATACCACCAAACGCTCTCTGCATACATCCTTACAGTGAGGCCCCTACAAACCCAATTCCACTAAATCTGTTTTAACACAATCCTCCCATCTACGTTTCGGTCTACCCCTTGGATGTTTACCCGTTGGTTCAGTGTTTATTACCATTTTAGGGATCCGCTAGTTACTAACCTTACATGCCCATCTTATACGCCGCAATGCTATAACTTGAATTATATTTACTGGGTGTAGGTCCCTTAATTCAGCGATGTGCAATCTTCTAAATTTTCCCGTTATTTTCGTAAACCCTAAGACACTGTTCATACCTTAGCGATATATTATATAACTTCGTGAGTCTGTTTATTTTGATATAAAAAATTTTAAACATTAGAAAAATATTGGAACTGGTAATTTGACCATATAAATAAAACATGCCAGTTCTTAAAAAAAAAATTATTGTTGGTTCTTTTTTTTAATATTATTGAATATTTTAGACATTCTAAATATTTTCAATTATGTTCCTGAGAGTGCTGGGTCGTCTTCCAAACAAGTGGTCTGTTAGCTAGTAGAAAACAGGAGGCTTTTCACAGAAATTCTAGGAAGCTTTTTTCTGCTCGGACGCGAGAGGTAGTGCATTATCCCGGAAGGCTTAATTGAAACACTCAGGCGTCAAGAACTCTGAGAAGGTTTAGTTAGAGGTTTGACCTATTGGCCAGCTCTTATGACGTGCTTCCAGGGGAGGATCCTCATTCGATATTCATTCTTCCGGAATTAGCATTGGGGGATACCTCAACCTTCTTATGGAAAAACGGAGATATTCTGGACAGTGTAAGAGAGAATAAACTTATAGGTCCTTATGGTTGAACAGTTTGAGTTGAACTCCCCTAGCCATGCTGATATGGCACTTTGAGATAAAGAGTCTTAACTGATATCAGACCTACATTTTATCCATCTACTATTATCTCAGCTAGGTAATCAATATATGATATAAAATATCCTTCAGAGATATATTATTTATCTGAATCTGATTACTGTTATTATTAAAATCATATATTAAATTGAATGTACGACTACAATTATTTGTTTAGTAGATACTTTGTTTAGTTCTAAAGTGTTGAAAGCTTGTATTATCCATCACCATGTAAACATATGTATTGTTAATATTAAATTTTAATTATATTCCATAAAGGTAAACTCACTGATTGCAAATTAGTAACCATACAAGAACCTATTGGGAAAAAAATCGATTATAAATATTTCAGAAATCAATTGATTTAAATTTATATAAATGGAAATTGAAACATTGCTAGTATAATTAGTGTCCTGAATTATACAGAAGACGAAAAAAAAAAAATTTCCTTATATAAAATAAATTTAAGGTAAAATTTATTGAGGAAAATGCAAGATCTTATCTTTTATTGTGTAGTAGGTGTATGGATAATTAACTTATTGGTTTTCATTATGATTAATATTTTACGATCAGAGAAAAATTAATTTATTGTTTAAACCTTTGTATTGTTGACTTAATTATATGAATACTTTTTGACTATTGATAATAGGCGTTTGGGCGTAAAAAATCTTTAG
This sequence comes from Halyomorpha halys, assembly GCF_000696795.3. Taxonomy (NCBI): domain Eukaryota; kingdom Metazoa; phylum Arthropoda; class Insecta; order Hemiptera; family Pentatomidae; genus Halyomorpha; species Halyomorpha halys. Next base: position 126,470 of record NW_027109338.1, read on the forward strand.
ACAATTGTTTTCTTAACACAATGATGTTGATATTAGGTTATAGTAAGTGACGATCGAAGGCAAAATACCGTAGTTAACCAAATATTTATACTGGTAAAAGTTTTATTTTTGAAGATACCATGTATCAAAATTAAATTAAATTGTATTCTTCTA
>NW_027109338.1:126672-131515 GCF_000696795.3 Halyomorpha halys
ATATATATAACATTAGAATAAAAAATAAATACAAAAAAATAAAACAATCTAATGACCCGGGCTCTTGAATTCATGTAGATAAATTATCCCGTGCTCCTTGTCTTAAACAGCCTCTTTACACCTCCCTCTGATGAAAACTACCCATAATGAGACGCCTTTGTGTACGGAACAAGGAAATAGTGGGCGCAGCTTATTACAACTTAGGAATTTTGATGAGAGAAAGCCCGTAAGAAATATTCCTGGAAAAATGCTGATGAGGTACTATGGAAAGGGTGCACTTCCCAGGAAAATTTTGTTCGTAATTGAAAAAGAAAAATGAAATAAAACATAATTGCTATCCTAACCGCCGAATCATTTTTGTATAGTGAGGAAAAATATGCCGATTTAAACAATTATTCAGATAATCAAACATTGTCTACAACAATTAATTTTCCTAAAGGCAAATGTTTATGTTTTTAATACGTTTTTCTGAAAACTAGACATTTTTTCGTGTGTTTAATTGGTTTGGAAATTAAAGTTTAATTTACTTGTATAAATGTTTTATTAAATTCGTAATTTAAATTATAATGTTACCATGGGTTCTCATTTATTATGGTGTAATATTTCAAAATATTTTAATCCCTCCATCACATTTCTTCAAATGTTTATTAAGTTTATAAGGTCTGATGAATGGCTTAATTAAATAAAGCATTTCTATAAATTATGTTTCTATGATTTTTAAATATATTTCCGATAAAAAAATTACTAGGGTTAATAAAAAACAAGCTCAGTTCAATAATGTTTAAGGCTAAGACGTTGATATTTAGGGAGTTGCGGTGAAAAACATTTTAAATAAATCAGTTACAAAACTTTTTTAGTATACTTTAATAACATTATTCACACCTGTCAATTGAGATGAAAGTCAATAAATTTGATGTACTATTGATGGAAATGCCAAGAGAGGTAGGAGGGAGAGGGGAATTTATTCCACGTTATCTTTTCTAAAATATTAAAATTTACTGTTAAAGATTTTTATTTGAAGAATAACTTCATTTACTATAGTTATAATTTGTTTTTTATTTAGTCAGATGAGAAGATTATCGTTTTAAGAGTAAAATATAATGGGGTTATTTAGAGACCTTGTGTCCCAAAATAGCTGAGGGACCACGAAATAACAAAAAAGAGTGGCATAATTTTGTTCCGTTAAGTGAATTTATTTAATAATAAATTCATAATTCGGTATTCAATAATTATCCGGTAATGAAACAATAAAGACAATATACACTTTATTTAGTAGATATATAGAAAATATTACTTAACAGAGCATAAAATTAATTCTTCTTTGCAGTTTTAACAAAGTGGTGAAACAGTTAATTGTTAAAAAGCAATTGTGAGAGTCTAATATATGACATTAGAGGAGTGAGATAACACTTGTTTATCTGTACTAACATACCACTAACAGTACAAACAAGCCAAAACATACAACGTGGAAATAGGAAAAACTATTAACTTGATTAACAAGCCACTAGAGACTGACTTATTTGCCGAGTTCCACACTGGCCCATTGTTGGTCATAGGTTATTTTTTCAATACAACTACTCTAATTCAAAAGAATTCACTTTTTACGGTTTATTACTTTGACTTGTCATCTGATGATCAACATGACCGTTTCAATTGTTCATTATCTGCAATATTTTTTTTAATACTAATTGGTTTTATAAGGAGACTATTGGTTTCTAGGCTACTAGTTTTCTTTAATATCAGATAGGTCTTATCTTCATTAAAATATATATTTTTAAAAATTTTATTTCAAGGCATCAATCACTTATGGGTCTTAATTGCCTTAATTTTCGACAGTGCGATAAGTCATTATTTCCGAAATTTGTATTAGTTATTATATCCTTAAATTCCAAATTGAAATGTACAATAACTATTGAAAAAATAGGAACTTTTGGTAAAATTTGATTAAATTTATGTTGAAGTTTTGAGTGATTGAGAAATTCAAAAAGTTTATCAACAATATGTTTTGATTTGTATCAGGAAAGACCAGCTGGGATAAGAGAAAATGGAAATTAAATGTAATTTAATTCTTTTGATGGCATATAGAACCTAGTAATAGGTTTGCGCCTAAAAAAAGCCGCCCGAGGCACAATGACCTGAGTAAAAGAGAGGGACAAGAATTACAGGTCAAAGAAACTAGGCGATAAGGAGAACACCCGCGCAGGCCAAAAAAGCTGCCCGAGGCACAATAACCTAAGTCAAAGAGGGGAACCACCATTACCATTAGCGTAATGACTTTAGGGGGATAAACTGGCATAAGGCTGACTGGCTAATAACCTGAGGCCCACCTCTTCTTAACCCTAAATAAAAGGGGGTGGGAGCTGGATTTGGCCAATGAGAAGGCAAGGATCGGAAGTTGGGAAGAATGAAAAGTAGAGGGGAGAAAGGCGGTTAAAAGAGACATTTGGGGAAAAGAATTACAGTTGAAGAGAAGACAAGGAGACAAGAGTTACAGTGGGAGAGAAGCAGAACAAGACTAGTCCAGAGTCCGGGCAGATCGAGAGAGTCGCCGACCAATGGAGAAGCACTTTGCAGGGAGACAACGAAGATCCATTGACAGGCCGCGGAGCGAAGAGCGAGGAACGACCCGCCGCTACCCACAAAGCTGACAGAAGCACCAAGACCTTCCAGGTGTATTTTGAATGGCAATCGTCGAAAAGTGACTTAGAGTCAATGTGAATAACAAACCATTGCTACTAAAGTGCATGGAACTTTATAATAATAGCATAGTAAACTGATAAACACGATACCGTTGGAGAAGAACTCCAAGGATTAACTACAGATATTCACCATCCAGCATGCCATGGCAAGGGGTTCTATGATATGTAGTCTTTGAATTAAATATATTGCATACATTTTCAGTCAGTTTCTATCCGGAACCGATACAGATACATAATACAAATATAAATATAAATATAAATACATGAATACATGAGTAATTAAATAAAATGCTGTCGTGGAACCCCCGTTTAGCCTTAGAATAGCTGAATAGCAGTTTGTTATTCTGCAAAATTGAATTGAGGTCTGCTAGTAATTCATACAACGATTTGAAGGAGTCTTTTGCTCGGCATTTAGTTAAGATGTGTTTAACGGTAAGTCGCGTTCCGCAAGTCTGGCATATAGATGGAGAATCGCTAGCCATAAGATAAACGTGGATCAGCCGCGTATGACCTATTCGAAGGCGCGACAAAATCATCTTTCTGGGCACATTTTGAAATAAATGATATCCAAGGAGAGACGTTATTTCTGATTTCCCTTAATTTATTATCAGTAACATTCGTCCACATTTGTTGCCATTCTAATTTAATTCTCTCATTAAACAGAATAGTTTAAAAGGGCTTAAACGACGAATTACAAAAAAAAAGAAAAAAAAAAGCTTCTTTTAAAGTTACTTTAATTTTACTTGTTTGAAAAAATAATAAAAGTTTTTATGGTTTAACGTAATAAATAATGGATAAATACAAAATAGTAAAGAAGTCTTAGATAAAGAAAAAATAAAGACAGGTGTTCGAAACGAAAAAGCGCAGACCGCCCGATCTCTCTTCTGATCACATACAGATACAACTTGTGCATGCATATTGTATTCTTGGCAGAAACAAAGTTGTAATTTGTTGTATTTACCTAGAGAAATCATTAAATATTAATTTTCATAGTACATGAAAGTTTTGAGTTATGAGCACCACACCAGATTTTTAGTTATAAAATATTAAGTGACTTAATTAATGAATATATTAGTTTTTTTCGGCCACTGAAATAAGGAGTGCCTTGAAATAATCCCAGTTAGTAAATAATTTTCACTGTAAGCTCCGAGGTGATTTACAGGCACAAGTAAGCAAGCTCTGTTTTCTCGAGAAGGAATCTGCCTCTGGTAAGCGAGGGCTAAGTTATAAATCTTGGAATGACCTATGGTGCTGCATATTTCATCTCAAAGGGAAGCCTGTAGTTGAGTCAGTCTTATATTTTTAGTACATTTTCTTTTCATAGCCACTGAAAAATAATGTGACTGTTACGCCCGCGAAGAATGCTATTATTATACTAAGGCCCATTATTAAAGTAAAAATACTTAGAAATAAAAAAATAATTAGAAAATACTAATATCTATAAATGTATCCCTCAGTACATCTTAAACATAACTCAAACTCGCAAATAATACTCCTATAAAATTTAGCAAATACTTATGAGAACTATCCTCAAGAGAATTATATTTTTATTAATTCATTGTTGCGATATTTAATTAACTTTTCCTAAAAAAATCTTTAAACAAACACAAAAAGTCAATTTTCGAAATTGGAAATGGAAAGTGGGAAAATCATTAATTCACAATTCCTATGACTAGACAAAATGACTTAATTACTTTTTTTTCTTAGTAAAAAAATTTTTATTAAAAAATAATACAATCTGCTACACTTAAAGGCAATGGCTACTAGTGATCTAATGTCCATTAATACATTATATGCACAATAAATTAAAATTAAAATGTATATGTGTATAAAATAAATAAAAAATAAATATAATAATAAGTAATTGTATGTAAATAAAATATATGCGCATTGCTATTAACTATACAATTCAATCACGTATAACCAAAATTGAAATCAAAATAATTTCTAATGATTAAATAATTAGAAACAAATATTAATTTTAAAAAAAATGTATAAGACTGAGGTTGTATTTGATATAAGTACCTTAGCCTTGAGGAGAACGCACGATAACTACTAAACCAGATTAAGTATTTCTTAACTGATTGAAAACTTCCAAAAAGTTAATAAAAAAATTTTTAATTATCTTATTTTATTTTATTTTT
>NW_027109338.1:131607-141192 GCF_000696795.3 Halyomorpha halys
AACAACAACAACAACTTCCAAAAAGGAGGTTTACACTAGGCAAAACAACCTTTTCCCTTTTTTTTTTAAATTATGACTATTCATGTAAATGGTAATAATAATATACATTGTAATGATAAAATTGTAAAAAAATTTCTTTGAAAGAAATAATACTAATTTTCAAATTATTAAATTAAAATAACACTACTAAATTACTTGCTCTTAAATTAAAAGAAAAGGTTTATTATAAACTAAAATAAACAAGATCTATCATTTTTGTTATATATACATATTGTCTTTATTAAGGTACAAATTGGCTAAATTTTACATGCGCATTCCATATGACCCACATTGGAGCTACGATGGGGGTCACTGCTGAAGTTTTCGCCCACAGTTTCTCAGACCACTCTGTCACATCTGATCTAATTTTTGGAATTTTGGGATATGTGGTTCTCTTACATCAAACCCACCAATGCGTACAGCAAAGGAATTAATTGGCCTACGTCTTCTGAGCCGGCGCTTGACTGAATCTTTATTAGATCTTTTTCCATCTGGCCAGAGTCCTCTTACGCATTAGCCATGTAAATAAACAACTATTTATTATTATTTAAACACTAATTTAAAATGGTTACTTGTACTTTTTAACTTTTTTTAATACCACTAATAGTCTTAGCCCTTATAAAACAAAATGCATTAGTTAGTATATATAATTTTCAGTTAGTATACTTTTAGTTATGGACTAATAAAGGCAACTCCAACTCGACTCCAAGCTTTATTATGAAATAGTTGTCAGATATTGTACTATAATGCAGCCCAATGACATAGAGACTTTGCCTAGTTTCTTTTTTAAAAAATAAATAATTTCTCCTTCTGAACACTGAGCATAAACTAATCAGATAAGAAAAACGAATAGTATTTTTTTCACCAAAGCAGGAATCTATATTTGACAAATTAGTGTATATCAGTGGAATACAATGTAAAAGGAACAGACACGCGAATCCTACAGAATTAGATCGAACATGTCAAATTCACGAAATAACTGTAAGGTTTCGTTAATCTATGCACGAAATCGCTACACTTAGGCCCACTGCACACGCAGCTACTGGAAAGGAACTAAACCAGCCGGTTACTCGGGTTACTGATCAGTTACAGACACAGTGATGACTTGACTAAAAAAACGAGGCTACTCATCAGGAATCAACATCTCTAATCAGGTTTTACAACGTTCCCGACTTCTACCCATGCCTTCTCCGTTTCATGCTTCTTCGAATATTCAGGAAGGTGAAAGTTATATATGAAAAATGTTTTTCAACCTCCCCCCCAAGCTGGTCTGTTGGTCCTCATCTTCGAGAAACTAGAAACTGAACTCACTCGGCGACCCGACAGACAGGTCGGTTAGTTACCCTGGTTACTAACGGATTCCTGGATTTCACAGACTAGTCCTCAACCAGTAGCACCATATGCGGCGACTCATTGTGTCCCATTGTATTACACAGGGAGTGACTCAAAGTAAATTAGTTGGTATTTCGCGTCATTGGTCAGTTCCATTTCAATTCCCTCCAGTGCATATGGCCTTAGAACTACTCTCTATAACCTAATTTCGTATTTCTATTCATCACAATCTATCAAAGCTTACTATTGAAGTTGAGTTTAATTATATTCAAACGGATGTATACACCTCGTGGAATTCAATGTTATCCGTTAATCGACAATAGCACTGTACTTAATAGAGAAATAATGTCTAGTTTCCTGTTTTTGATGCTTGTGTGTCCATTCATCCCATGGAATTCTCGTTACCATGCAGTAATGAACATTCTAAGTGGGAAAATATGTCCCAGTGGACGCTTCGAACTGTCTGTAGGTTAATAAAGTAATTGCGAGAAATAATATTGGTCCTTCGTACCACTGGAATACATTGGGACGCCGCAGGGACAAAAGCCCATTTTCCGACCTTTTTTCCCCAACAATGCAAAAATTCTTACTTTCCCTCCCTAAGCCTTATTTGGAGATTTCAAGGCTAATTTGTTTTCTCATTTTTCGACAGTCTCTAAGATCAAAGTTATTTCAGGACTGGAACCAACGCAAATGATAGGGAATAGGTATTCACCATTTTAAATCTAACAAATTTGCCAATGGATTCATGTTTGGTAGAACAGTTTTCACTGGTTCGGAATGAACGAATGCCATTCCGAAATTGAATGTGAACTACGCTCTCTTCCGTGGAGTTCTGGATACGGGTGGCCAGGCGAACGGAGATATTGGACCCCTCTGCCGCATTTTTGGTCGAGAGTCAGAAAGCCCAGCTCATGTATTGTAGGAAGATTTACTAGAAATATGGTCCTTGTCATCCACCAGTACAATAGTAGATAGAAGAAAATAGTCCAACTGCTGGAGAAAAAAATTAGATTTGTTTCCAAGACGATACTGCGTATATACAGGATGCTCTGAAAATTTTCAGACATTTTAGCGTTCAGTGCGACTGAAAAGGAAGCATTAATACTGGATCCCACGATAAGCTTCGCAACGATTGTTCAGGATCAGAATGTAAAGGCAGAGAAAGAGGACATTTATATAAAAATTTACATCTTACTTACAAGAGAAGTGTACAGAGGAATTCGTCAAAAGATTTTCAGTGAAAGAGTATTGACTAGAAAGTAGAGGAACTATCCCTTGTGCAACAAGTATTTTTTGTAGGGGCTGGGCATTGACAAGAACCAGTTTCGGAGTATGGCGTTAACCAATATTTTGGTCTCAATAAGGATCCTACATCCTCATTTGCATTACACCTTGCTTGAATATTGTCAACTCAGTAAGTTGAATAGGAAAAAAAAAATGTGTCGACTCGTCTCAACTGATTCTCTTTCGTCCTTTTTAATGTTGTCTATTTGACTGATCACTTCGCTTTGTATTAGCAACTTAACCCAGTTGAACAGACGCTCGCAATTGTTAGGAGTTCCTCCTGGTAGTAAAATGGTTAAAAACGGTGACCACCCTGTTCTAACCAGAGTGGAAGAATTGAGTTTTCATTCTACGGGACCACAACGAAATAAAATTCAACCCTCCTAAACCAAACGGCCTCTTGGTACTGCAATTATTTCTGTATCTCGTCTTCCTTTTATATGATATGATATGCTTTACTGAGTTTCTTTCGAAACAAATTCATCTGTACCGTATAGTGTAGCTGTATTCATAAAATCATCTTGTTTTGTTTCACTTTGTATTACTAGAAGATTAAATCCATAAGACTGATTATATTGTATATTCTGTTATGTGTTATATATTGTATATTCTGCATTATATACTGTATATTAAATCACGATATATATATATATATATATGCTCCATACTGCTACATATTGTTTCTCCTTCATTCTTTGTTGTCAAGAAAATCATGCTGGTTTATTAAAGATTAAATTAAAAAGAATTTTTTTTTTTTACTGATCAGTTATTTAATTTATTATTTAGGATTTATTTATATATGGTTTTAATTCCTATTTTAAGAGTTTTAAATTATTGCTACGTTTTTAAAAATTTGTCACAGTTAATTTATTTATTCTATGCTACGAATTAAATGCCCATGCTTCAAATTATATACATACCATTTTTATTAGGGGATGGATCATCTAAGATATATATATTATATTAAATATAAACTACAAGATAAAATTGGCGTAAATAAAAAAAAATTCGAACAAATGTTTTTATCAGTACCAATACGTGGAGATTCTATTAAAAGCTAAATCACGTTCTCGTAGAGCACAATAGACCCTATCTGTGAAGTGAGAATGTAAATTTTCATATGTTCTCCAGCTCTCATGCAAAAGAGCACGACTTGTAATTTAAGACCTGCACCACTCCACTGCAGTAGGATAGAAAAAAGTTCTTCATGATTTAGTAGAGGGCTAATTTAATTTTGGAACAATGCGGATGATTTGTCTATTCGCTATTTCTTTATTGATGACTGGCGTACAGATGATTGGTAGATAAAAGATGATCGGAGAAAATAATATATTAGTGGGGGTATAAATAAAATACTTTATTAAAGTTAAATTATTGGTCATTAATGTGAATATTTGAAAAATGGATTATTTTATTTTCATTATTCCTATACCTAAATTATTCTTTTATAATTTAATTACTAAATATTTTTATATTGATTCTAATTAATTTATTTATATTTTCATGATTTTCTTTTTATTATTCTTCATTTTATTATTTTAATTTCTCCCTCATCTTCTATAATTAGTTTGGTTTGTATATATAATATCAGTTAATATTTAAAAATCTAATATTTTTGGTTATCACAGTTTATAATGTTTATATTAAATAAAACTTGAGTGAGATTTAATAAAATTTCTTAAACTTGTAAATTTATTACATAATTTTATCAACAAATTATGTAATTTGTAACAAATGTAATTTGTTACATAATTAACTTAATAAATACTTGCTTTGTGTTTTAAAATATTTAAATGCAATTTAGACTTAATTACGATTTTAAACTTAGAATTTTCGATTTCATAAGTTAAAAATTTCTTGATTCAATTTAATTTTTAATTTTTTTCAAGATTCAAGTAAACCTTAATTTTTTTTTTAGTGAAAGTTTAATAAAATTGTATGTATGTATTTTTCAATGTCGTACAATTCGATATTTTACTAATAATTTGTCTACATACTTTCATTTTTTTTTATCCTTTTTTGTAGTAATTAAAAAAAGTATTATAAAGCAATGTGGTACAATCGGGCCTATATATAGATTTATACTTAATATAATATTTCATTATAATTATGATTTATTTAGCTAAATCATTATCTTACATACAACGGATATATTACCGTTTTCACCTTACACATTTCCAAAAAATATTAGTAAAAGAAAAAATAATAATAGTTTAATAGTAATTAATATTTTGCTTTCTCACAACTGAAGGTATGGAATTCATGCAGAAAATAAAAAAAAAATGTCCTCAGAATAGAAAATTATTATTCGGATTTTATTTTTTCGATATCAACATTTAAATTTGGTTCCATGTTTGGCCATTAGTGATTAAAGAATTAATTCGATTTTTACGATTTTTTTTTTAAAGAATATGCGAATCAGTAACTAATTTCGTCATATTAGTTTCTTCAAATCCCTTCCACTAGTTTCCCTTACGCATGCCCAAAGCAAACCTACTTTGTTAGCTATTTCATATTCTAGAAACATTTAGAGCGAAATCAGGGATTAATGTAATTAAAGAATCAGTGTAAATATGGTCCAGTATTAATCATATCAAACATATACACTAATTTCTTCTATGCTAGTAGAAAAAAACATACTTAAGACGCTTTAATAGATTCTGACTATTTCTAATTAGTGGTCTATATAGGAAATTTCAAATGAGCTCGGTTTCATTTAATTTGATTAAAATTTTATCATAATTTGCCGAGCCTAAATTGTTGAAGACACCTCTCTACCTCTTAAATATTTCGATATCAATGCGAATATAATTAGTCTGTTATCTGATGACTTGGTTTTATTATCTCGATGATGTACAAAATGACAAAGAGTAAAATTTCTGTTACTGTTGTACAATTTTAATTAAAGTTAAAATTGATATTTTGAAAATTAACCCTAAAAAGCATTATCCAGAGAAAATTCTTTTACCAGGTAAATTCGTAATTAATTAGACTCCCAGATCGTTTTTCGAAAACCCTCAATTAAACAAAAGGTGACTCGGATGTTTTTAATAACTTCATAAAAGAGGCTTTATATTTTGAGTAGATTTAAGGTGTTAAAGGAATAAAATGAATAAAAAAAATTGAAATCACTCGAATTTTTATTAATTAAATAAAACGAATCCAATCATTTCATCAGTGGCATGAATATCGTATACAGCTTGAGCGTGAAAAAGAGGAATGATTATTTTTAAATACTCTTGGTTTGAAAACAAGAGATAAATTAAGACGTGAGTTTTATTTCTAAATTATGCGTTCTATAATTTTAGTCACTTGAATAATTCTTATAATGTTTAAAAACAAGAATATACAGCTGAGTCACCTTCTGAGGTTTGTCAAAGGGTTGCTAGAAATTGTGCTCGATACCACACTCAGGATAACACCCGCATCAGGGTAGTATTCCAAACTGTCGATGACATGTAAGACAATTGCCTGCGACTCCAATAGCTACTGAATCAATACCCTTTCTATTCGGCAATTGTGCTCTTGACTCAGCAAAAAAATATACTATTAAAGAAATTTAGTGTAATTTTATCATACAATATTAAGCGATAAATATTAGGTAAGAATATCAGTCTGAATAACTTGTTTTTATTTATATCAAAGTGAATTAGGTAAACATGAAAAAATAGAATTGTTTTCAGTTATCATAATATATAGTTTCCTTTTCTTTTTTTTCTTTTTTTTTTTAAATGAAATTAAATTTCTACGAAACGATTACCTTAAACGCAAATGCAAATACAAATGAACTATTGTACTTAAGTTTTCTTTCTAGGATTAATGAAAATCTGAACGTTTCTATCACTAACGTGCTTATTTACTCACTATGCAAAGTAAATATATAAACATTTAGTAAGTTTGTGTTTAATAAACAAATACTTCGAACTTGTGAAATGTAAACATGGCTAATGTTACACGATGCCTATTTTGGAAAAATGAAGGTCAGAGAAAAATCTCTCTCTCACTCTCTCTCTCTCTCTCTCTCTCTCTATATATATATATATATATATATATATCCTTGTTACCTATTATTCATGAACAAAATTGTAGTAACAGTTATGTCTAATATTTTCTAAAGTTTTTCTATCCTATTGTATAAACTTCATGGATACAAACACAATATTTTCTGAAAATGCCGACCTATTTTGAGGGCCTGTTTTATATTATGAAAATATCAAAATTCAAATAAATTCATTATTCAAAGCAAACATGCTTTTTTATTTTATATGCCTTAATTATGCCATAATTTTAGTTTGTAATATAAATAAGTCATTCCAAAAAAAAAGAGTATGTTTTTCTAAAAGTCTCTCAGCAAATATAAGGTTAGGATAAAATATTTCGCTTCTAAAGCCACGCGTACTGAGTCCGGGGGCTGACTTGTGTTGAACAAGACCAGCCGTAGTGTTCTCTTTTGTTCTCTCGCTATACAAATGATCTAGTACAAGGGCAGAGCTGAAAATCGAACTGGTCGTCGTATTTTTAAAATTTCTCTCAGCTTTTCAAACTTAAAAAAAATTCTTGAAATTATAACTCATTTTATATGAACAAAATTGTATTAAAAACAATGAAGTATAGTTTACGTTATAAAAAAATCCATATATTTTAATTTATTTTAGAAAAAAGAAGCCACACAATCCAAAGATTACCAATGTAACCTCCTCCACAAAAATCCATAAATATTTATGCGTTTTAACAATTTTTAATGTTACAAAATCAATATCCTATATGTAATACTGAGTGATAGGCTAAATTTTGATGATATCTTGATATTGGCCGTATTTTTTCGGAGTCATTGAGAATTTTCGGAAAAATGTTTGGTACTAATAAAAATTAATAAGACTAGAATGGAAATATAGCATTTATGATTAATTTCATTACATGATATGGCATAATTTTAGTATTATTTAATGAAAAAGAAATTGTATAAACAATTTTAAGTACTTTTAGTACAAGGTTTTTTAAAAACAATAAATATGTAACATTACTTTATTTTTTCGCAATTTATATAGTTTCATTGGTTATATAGGTTTTAAATATTTTGTAAAATTATAATCTACAATATTTTATAAAGGCATAACTGTATAGCTTTTAAGATTTTGATATTATGATAGATATTTTTAAACCTGTACTTATATGTAGATATTCCTGATCAACAAATGAGAATCAATCTTTAAAATTTCGATAGAATTTAAGATTATTTTAAAATGATACATAAAAAAAACCATAGAGCTTATATTGTACGATTATTTTTAGGATTTAATAAACTTTAGGTTGATCATTTGTAGTCATGTACCAGAAAAACGTTGTTTTCAGGAACAAAATCATTTTTTGAAACTAAAAAAAAATGATCTAAACGCTTTCATTTTAACAAAACATTTCATTTAACTGGATGCTATTCAGGAATATACTGAAAAATACATTCTTTAAAAAAAAAAAATTATATATATAAAGTGTATCACAAACAATATTACTAGTGACAAAAAAAAAATTAGCTCAAATATTAAAGAAGGTTTAAATAAAAAATCATGAAAGCTGGATATCACTTTTTCAATTTTTTTTTTTCGCTACTGCTCCCCACAGTGACTGGACTGCTTTGAAAAAGCAGCAATGCAGCCCACCTGCCGATATCGAACGCGGCTTTTATGTTCAAAGTGCTTGACAGCATCTTTTAAGCTATGGAAAATTAAACTTTTCCACGTCACAAACGACTAATAAATTGAAATAAAAAAATTATTAATTATTCTTTACGCATAGTACCATACTGAGATACATACTAGATCCACAGATATAACATTTATTTTTATGTTTATTATGATATGAATGAAGGGCCTCATTAATTTTCAAGATGTTAAAATACTTTCTATAGCTATATATAAAGAAATGAATAGCTATAGAAGAATCCTTAAAAAAAAAAGCCATAACCATATATGAAAAATGTAATTTAAATGTAACACATTCCGAACCATACTTCGCCTCACTAACGAAAATGGTTAAATAAAAAACCCAACATAGTGTACAGAAATAACAATAATATTAAATAGTCTCTTTATGAATTGTGTTTCAGAATGATAAAACATTAATGAAGGAAAAACAAAATTGAGACTCCAAAGCATCTTTGGAGATTATAAATAAGATTTTTAAATTTGTTTGAATAATATAAAAAATAATTTTTGCTCGAAATAGGATAAAAAAAACATATTAGTTTATATTGTTTTTAAAAGTAAAGTTTTTTTTCTTAAAAATGATTTTTTTAATTATGAGCAATAATAATTAATTTGTTGTAAATGAAAAAAATCGAGAAGAAATTAAAACACTATTTCCAAGGTGTTGTATTTATGAAATCAAAGTATTTCTATAAGATCGCCGGTGTAGAAGTAAAAATTTTGAATAAAGCCAAATGTAAAAAAGTCAAAACATAACTAAAATGTTGAATATGTATAAACGTTAGTATAAAATAAACGTTACATATGATTTTTTAAAAATTATATTGTATTATTTAAATACACAAAAAAAGGTCTTTGTAGTCTCAAAAAAATAAATTACTAGTCTAGCCAAATTTTCAAGCTTTATCTTTTTTTGTCTTTGAGGAGACCGTTTATTTTTTTTGTTTTTAAAAATAAAATAACATAAATCAATTTTGAAAATTAATTATATTAAAAACAAAAACTTGAAACATTCCACTTTGGTTTTGATTCCTTATCGATGTTCTTCGTTAATTGTTAAAATTAAAATTAAAATCTCTAAAGATTTAATTCTTAGTTAATTAAAATAAAAGTTTGTTTATTTAAATATTTTCACCAAATTAATCTTTCATTGAAGGCTATTAATCATCAGTTCTCGTTTTCTGACGTTTAACAAGTTACAATAATAAAATAATTAAATTAATAT
>NW_027109338.1:147862-149943 GCF_000696795.3 Halyomorpha halys
ACAGTTTCTTCTTTGAAGGAAACCGGCTTCTTACTTAATGGTTCCCAGAGGTTTTTCAGAGGGGTGTTTATTTGCTATCCATTACGGCGGCTATTTATTTGTACTTTCTAATGCCTACACTGGCCACGTGAGCGATAAGGGCTCTGCCTAGACGGTTAATGGCTCCCAGTTAATGGTACCCTCTGTTATCTATATGGCTCTTTAAATTACATTAAATCTGTTGCCAACGGGGTTTTTGCCTAGGTCCGGTGGTATAATTGGTATGCCGACAAAGGAAATTATTTTAAGTTAAAAAACCCCAGCTGGTACCTCTCATACATATCAGTATATCATAATTGAACAATTATAACATTAATAAATAACAATAATAATAGTTATGGAATTAGAAATAATAAACAAAACAAACAAAAAAATTATAGTTTGTGCATTGTTACATAAAAATTCGATTATAGAGGTCGCTATTTAAGGAAAGTTAACGATATCAAGATTGTGCATTAATTGATTTTTTTTCATAAAATATTTTAGTTTAATTTTACGTAAGGTAAAATGGTACAACTTCGTGCCAAAAAGTACAATATTGTGCCACAGTTTGATAATCCTGTTTAGGAAAATATTATAGATATTAAGAACACAATGTGTCTACGTTTTCTTTTTAAAACCTAACTGATTTATTAAGTATTTTTGAAGATTAAGTTATTGAAGTTCATTAAAACTTTTAGCTACACAAAATACGGATTATGAATTATAAATAGTATGATAAAAAGTTTAATTAACACATAATTCGTTTACTACTTATGAAAGGAAAGGAGAAGTGAAAAATCCTTAGAATATGTACCTCCTTATAAACTTTACAGACGCATATATCTCATGTTTTCTCTTGGAAAATATTCAGCAACATAATAACTTATGGCGACACGGCAATAATTAACAAAAAGAGAGACTATTATTAAAGCCTTGAATATTATTATTCATAGCTTAAGATTCCCTGAGACGTTTTTTGAGTATGCGATTACAATTTCAGATTAGGATTCTAGAGGTTGGCAGACGTTCAAGCATATAATTACAAGGGCACTCAGAATATTAATTTAATCTTTTAAAGGCCTAGGAATTGTAAATGCAAAGGGATACAATGCTGTTATGCTAAATTAATTAACATATCTTAATAGTATTGTTATTTACTTTTGTATTATATGGAATATTTTACTAAAAACATTTTTTTTTTATCTTTTTATGGTAATCTACATATACAAAAGAGATATGCTTCGAATGTTTTTCCACAATAAACTTTCGAAATACTGGACCGATTTACATACGGTTTTTGTTTTGTGTTTTTCAAAATGTTTCCTGTCATTATGGGAAGGCTTAAACCTACTGAAATCCTTGATTATTCCGGTAAAAAAAAAATATGAACAAAATTTATCATGTTTTAAATATATTAAAAAATATTACTGATTCTATTAAACAATATTTTACATAAAGTACAAAAATATTATGAAGCTTCAAATAAACTAGATAAACACCATTTTTTAAAAAAAAAAAATCAAATCACATTTGTTTTTAGTATTATCTGAAATTCTCAAATACCATATTTCAAAAATTAAAAATTTGAAATTTTCAACTTGATTTTTTAAAGTATTTTTTTTCTCTAGGTTTTCATTTCACATATTCGGCCATAACCCTGCATTTTGTCTAAAAATCTTATGTTTCAACAACTGTTGGATGTCTGCTCTTGTAACTCAATGCCCTTATTGTTGTTGGTTTCAAACATAGAAAAACTTCACCAACATTTATTTTATATATACGGTACTAATATGTTTAATTAGATTCGGTTTGTACACTTTGTTGCGGATTATAGAGCCCTACATCACTTCTAAGTTTTGTGTAGATTAGTTGTTTCATGTCAAAGTTATTTTTATTATTCAAAAGAGTTAAAAGGCTAAAATATTGAGCTAAAACATTTATTTCACAATTTTTGCTAAAATTCGTATTTTTTTCGTTTTTTACTGACATTGTTTGAATGGCGATTTTATTCATTTATAAAAATTTAGACCGGTTCTCTTTTAATTTTGTTAATTTTTTAT
>NW_027109338.1:149993-151160 GCF_000696795.3 Halyomorpha halys
TTTTATTAATTTATATAATATAATAATCAAACAATTTATTGCCAAGTAGTGATAAATAAATAAACCAAAATATTATTTGATCTTATTTTTCAAGCCTTCCTTAATAGGTAGAAGAGTTCGGCGAAAAGTAATTACAATTACTGTAATTTGATACTAGGAAATATAATTACAATTTTGATAAGTAATTTCAAAAACCTGATGAGCCACTTCAATTGTACGAAATTACAATTACTCAACAAAAGTAATTGAAATTACATTTAATTGTAATTAGTGTTTACAATTACTATTTGCCCAACTCTAGTAGATGGTTGACCGACTCCGGGTAAATCACGATTTTTTCATACATCTTTTGAGAGTCCGTTGAGTTGACAATTCGATTCAGTTTCCGATTAATTTAATACACATCGTAAAAGGTTTTATGAGAGGAACCCAAATTTTCTTTTCGTTGTGGTAGGGAAATGGCAAGGAGTATCATGGTTGATATTAATAGAGTGATTAAGATTCATTGTAAACATAGTGAACCTGTTATAACAAACACTTGTTGGTTGAAGAACATTCTCCTTGAGGTGAGAGCTCATCCCATGTACTTGGAAACTTACTTCTGTTTATGTTGTACTAAAGTCTTAATACTAAAGCGTGTAGAACAGTTGTTGAGGACTTAACAAGCGAGTTCTTAACATGATCATCAAACATCTATCGGAATATCATGTAATATCATCAAATAAATTAACTGATCAAACTGCATTAATTTGTGCTTAAATTCTTTACAACTATTATTTAATTTTTGTTCAAAATAGTTTCTTGAGTTTTTAATTTTAATATTTTTTTAATTCTTGAAATGAAGTTTATAATCAGCATTATTCTTTTACATAAACTTTTTTTTATTTACTTCATTATTACCAGATCAGCCTTGTTGACCTTACAAGCTTACTGTAGTCTGTTGTTATTTTTTATTAACATTTGATAATAGTGGAGGGAAGGTAGAGTATTGTATTGCCGTGTACGGGGCTCGGGGTTTCTAAGCCCGACTAGGGGTTCCCCGTACACGTTGTTGTATTGAAATTTCTTCATATATTAATGTATTTATATTATGTATTTGTATTTATATTGTATATTTATATTATGTATCTCTATCGGTTCCTGATGGGAACTGACTGAAAAGGGATG
>NW_027109338.1:160115-162870 GCF_000696795.3 Halyomorpha halys
TTTTTTTCAATTATCTTTATTTATTCATTTTTTCATTTGGTTTTACCAGAAGCTAGTTATCTTATGATTTATAATATAGTAGATTATTTTAATTTATTAGTTTCCTTTTTATTTATAATTGTTTTTACATTCAACCCAACATTATTGAATGTCCGTTGTATTCATTTAAGCATTGTTCTTACATTAACATAATCTTTTTTTTTTAATCTTTATTGTCTCATTTTCGTTTTAAATTTATTATTATTAGAAATATATTTTAATTTTTAGGTTTCTGTTTTTTACTATCAGGCACTAATGCCTATTTTCAATCCCCGATATATTACTCAAAAGGGACTTATTACAGAATAAATAAAGAACATTATTATAAACTAGATTTAATTTTATAAAATATGACATAATCTCAGTCTCCTAACATTGATTGGAATTCATTTCTGCTTATATTCAAATACTCAAGATAATATTATCCAGTTGATTCAAAACAATTTATGTTTTCTTTAAATAACGTTTATCAAGATAAAAATAAATATATGATATTCTTATTTCCTTTCTTCAAAATAGACCAGAACCGATTATTAAATCTTCCAATACTAAATAGTTAAGATACTTTAATTAAGATGAAAGAGAAAGAGGAGATGGAAATGGCAATATAAAGAAGATGCGATAGAAAATTTTAATTGAAAATTGGAGGTCAACTGAATAATTAAGTCACCATCAAAGGTGCCGACTTCTCCCTGAGAGACATTTAAAACTTCAGGCCCCTTTAATGAGAATATAATCACTAAGTTCTGCATTAGAACTTGGCCAACCTAAGTTTTATAATATAAATTTTGGTATGGTGCTATCAATCATAATATAATTTGTTTAATACTAATATGATATAATAATATTAAATAATTGTATATATAGGTAAAACTACTATTTTTTTTGTCTATCAATAACCGGATAAATCATAACATATTTAGTATTTGCATTTGTCATCCAAGTTCTAAAACAGCAGTGAACTGTTTATTGACTGTATTAATATCTTTCACTTAAAATTCTACGTAATTATGTTACTTTAAATTCATATATGTTCTCGATTCTTCGTAAGTTAGTAACTTTACTAATTTCTGAATATTGCACAAGTCACGAATCTTCTAAGAAGTATTTAATTTATGTTTAGCCGTGTTTGTACCCGGTTCATTGAATGGATGGTTGCACAGTGCCTCACCATTGTGCCCATAAATATATATGATATTAATGTAAATACCTAATAACATAAGAAACAACAATTTTCAATACAATACATTTTTAGTACAAACATATTAGTTAATAAGTATTTTAAAATCAACTAAAAATTTTTTCCTAATGTTTTTAATGAGTTAAACATGTCAAATATCTCAAAAAGGACTATTACAATAAATGAGTTTTAAAATTTAACAACTGTAGGAATTCTACGTCACTGTTTTATCTGCGAATTTAAAAAGATTCCAAATTCAATGATTCAACAAAACTAAAAAATGAACTTCGAAAGTGTGGTTTAATATTCTGTTAACAATAGTTAAACATCTGTGTTGCATATTTTTTAATGCTGAAATTTGATAACAAACAAATAATAGGCGAACATTTGAGATAAAGGCGAACAAAAGTAAAATATAAATAATTGACATTCTTAACCTCATTATGAAAACAATCATTTGTAAATTCTGAGATTTGATGTAGTTAATATATTCATTAAACTATGAATTCGAATAAAATACAATGCCAAAATTCCTTAAATTATCTAAACTAATGTCACTGATGCTGTACAAAAATTCATTCCCAATAAAAAAAAAAAAAAAAAAAAAAAAAAATGAATATATGTAGAGATAAATCTATATCATTATCTACATACTAAGTAAAACAAGAGTTTAATCATTTTTAAAAACTTCAAGGTCATGATAAAAGGAAAAATACACCCTCGAATATCTTAGGTAAATATCATTAATAAATAACGAAAACAAAATAGGATTCAAATGAGACCATTGTGCCACTGTAGAAGAAACAGAAAATTGTAAAGAGATTGAGGATTAAATGTTTAAACTTTGGTAAAGAAAACCAAAAAAAAAAAAACATTTTATTAAGGATACCATAACCATGATTTTTACGATAACTAAATAATTACTACCTCATCGTCAATCATTTATTGTACACTATTAGTTATTATAGTATATGTTTTGTACGGACAAAATAAATAATTCACTAATATTTAAAATGAGATACGCAATATACCTCACTCTGTGACGAATACGGGTTTAGTTAGTTTGTTAAAATTAAATTATTTTAAAACATTTTGAATTTAAATATTAAAGATAAATGTTTATTTATATAATTTTTGTCATAAATGAAGAATTTAAAAGGTGTATAGATAAATGGTGATTTTATAGATATGAATTAAAGATTATTTATAAAACTGATAAATGTAATGTTATAATAATGTAATTTATGATATAATGTAATAAATGATTAACAATGAAGTGTTAGGTTGGTTATGGTAGATGTATTAGAGTTATTTTCGTAGTCAGTTTTTATATAATTATTTTCATATTTAATTGATTTAATATTTCATCACAAAATTTTTTCCCATTACAAAAAACAATTAATAATCACAAACTTGTTCTAATTGCATTAATTTTCAAAATGTAACATAACTTACCTTAAGTATTTATTGCCACTTTTTGTTTAAAAAAAAAAATTTATTTATTAATTTATTTAAAAAAAAAGAACATAAAAATTG
>NW_027109338.1:162970-172980 GCF_000696795.3 Halyomorpha halys
TATAGCAACGCTACTGAAAATATCAAAAGAGTGTATTAATACAGCATCTTAAAATATAATGTAGAAAATCCCATTCCTGTAAGAAGTACGGTGGTCACAGAGAGTGGTACCATATGGGATATTTTATAAGTGTTGAGTATTCCATAAGGTATTTGATTATTATTATTATTATTATTGTTTTAGATGTGTATATGTGAAAAAATAGCCTATTTTGTAATGAACTACTCAGCTGTACGTCTAAAAACTGGAATTCGAATAATCTTGAGGCTCACAATAATCACGAAAAATATTTTGATATCAGTCCAAATTTCTGTTATTGATGCACTTAACCTAATGTATGAATCAAGTAAATAGAAAAAGGAGAGAAATAATTCTTCAATTTTGGTGATGAAAGGTATATACAAATTATGAATAAAAGTATAAAATTAAAGTTAGAATTTTTGTATCAGTAAATATCATTTTATTACTTGAAATAATTTTTCTACCAGTCATAACTGTAAAAATAAAAAGTCAAGTTGAATATTATCGACATGATGGGAAAAAAACAACTACAAAATGGGATAGTAAATTATTTTTGGTAAAGAACGGCTGTTTTTCAACATGGTTAATTTAAAGACGTTTGAAATTTTGACAAATAAAAGAGGTACTTTTATTTCTGAACATTTCGAGATTCGAAGATAACCATTAGACTATAATGTTAACGGATCATTAAAAAAAAAAAATAATAAATAAATTTAAAAAAAATATTTGAAATAAATTTAAAATCAGCAATATCTGAGAGATATTGGGATCTATGAGACATTGGTTCTGTGGCTTATTGTAAGAAAAATAGCAAACCCTATTGGCCCTAGTATTAAACTGGCTTATAAACAATGACGGAAAATTTGGATAGAGTAATAAAAAATAATACTATTTATTATACTGTTTTTGTTTTTTTTTAGATTATGATTCTCCTCCGAAAATTCTCTGAAAAAATTATTATTCAGAATAAATATCAAAAATTATCAATTGCTAATATCTTTTATTGAAATTATTGCTAGGTCTGCTTTGTATATAAGGAATGCTAATTTACAATATATAATAATTTTCTTGGAATGAGTTGAGTATAATTACAATAAAAAAAAAGAAATAACAAAATTTTATTACACTATCCGATTTCTTTTTCGTTATTGGTGAGCATATGTATATATACACACAACAATTACTAAAATAAAAAAAAAAGATATAAATAACATATAATATTAAAATTTCAATTCCTGCCACATAATAGTAAGGTAGCTAGATTAATTTATAAACATACTGTATAACATAAGTTTAATAGTGAGGAAATTTACCTAACACTTGACTAGTTTCTAAAATGGCGTGCTTAACTGAGATGAGGATATTAAGATTGAAAATTAATTCTCGAAACAACGACAGGTAAAGTTAGGGGATTTTAAAGCAGTTTAAAAAGTAATTTAAAGTGCTTTGTTCAAGTACTCTCAAAGTTTATAACAGGGTACTTATGCTTTTGGTGTTGGAACTTCGTGTAAATAATCCGATCATGCCTTCTATGAATTATCATATAAAATACAGAAGGTATCTTTAACGTTTTCATATCCTCTTTATTCTCTGATAATTCAGCTTTCGATTAATATTAGTATTATCTAGTTATAATTCTTGTTTCAAATTATAAATTTATACTAGTTAACAATGTAATCTATTTATTTTGTGGTAATAATCATTTCAATAAAAAAAATATATTAGAAAAAAAAGAATAAATATCCATGGATTTAAATTCATTATTTCTAACTATGCATTGTTTTGTCAATAATTTAGAATTAAGAAATAACAAAACAACAAATAATTGTTGAACATAAATGTTCAATATTGTAATTCAAGGTTTTGTCAGTTATTAAATTTCGAATATGTAGCAAAGACCTTTTTTTATTTTGAGGAAAAAATGGCGGGGGTGTGATTAAAAAATCACAAATAATTTTTTTTTTATTTGTGGCACAAATAATTAAATTTTTGTTCTTAATCTAAGATCAATTATTAATACTTCATTTTTAAAAATTTAATTAAATTTAAAATTGGTCATATTCCAAAGATAGTAATCATAGACTGTCGTTACTTTTTTTTTTAGTGGTGTCATTCTTAAAACTTCCTAACTTACTAGAGTTTTTGGAAATTTACTACAATCTATAACATATCTGAAACACAAAATAAAAAAAAAAAATGTCAGATGTGCCACTGTACAATCAAACCAGTGCTACACCAATCCCTACTAGTCAAATATTTATTTTAAAAAATCCAAGAATAGAAAATTAATTTATATAAAAAATGTATAAGAATGCATGTAATTGAAGGGCTATTCCTAGAAAGGTATATAGTAAAAATATTCATAAAACATATACTCAAGCGTAAAAATATTTTTTTGATGTTCGTAATGAAGTTAGCAATTAATAATTCCTTTGTCCTTAACGAAGGTTTCTATGTGCTAAAGCTGCAAATTTACATATTTAATTAAAAGTAAGTATTTTTATTTTATATTTTATTTAGAGATAGCTTCATTTGAAATGGTAAATTAAAATACAATTATTTATTTTTCATTTATTTAATTTTTGTATAACAGATAAGATTCTAAATACACAAATGCTACAATATTGCAATCGGTTTGTTCCCTTAAATATCAAGTAATCAAGACCCTAAATGCTTTACAATCTTGGTTAGGTTCCTACGAATAACAGGAATAATTCACGGAATATCGAATACCTTCACCCAATTAATAATTTATCTTTACCCAATACTTGTCAGTTACAATTCATAGTTATTTTGTTAGTTATTATTAATAAGTAATAGTTACCGATTAACAAATACACTAATATTTAGTTGATAGAACGATGGTATTATTTGATCTATTATAATTATAATGTAATAAATAAAACTCCTAAAAATTTTTCAAATCAATTTTAATTTCAGAAATTTATATTGTAGAGAACAACTTGTGGAGAACAATTATATAGTTTTAAAAATTACCAAATTAATTAGGATTAATACTTCAAAATATATATTAATTCTTGGTTTGTTTTATAGACAATTTTTATTGGAGAAAGATTTTTTTTTATTTTTGGATCGACGAGCTAACGCACTGCGCCCATAGTTTATTAGTAAAAAAAATTAATAACGAATTCAATTATAACTGAAATTTGGGGGATCTCAACTGAGTAGGTATTTTGAGGGTTCTTACTGACTTAGTAATCCACAGGATTTTTTCCTTCAGAGATTCGGAGCCCTATTGGTGTTCAGTCTATGTTAACGTGTCCTATTGCCACGCTAATACAAAAAATATTTTTTTTACAAAGTTCTCAGTATGTATTTATTTTAGGAATATAATTGAATTAAACTAAAACGTTGTTAAGAATTGACATTACTTTGAAAATAAATAACGAAAATCTACACCGCTACAACTATAATCTGTACAGCTGTTTCCAACAACGGTTGTGCAAGGATTTGTTCATGATCACACTCAACCACCGGTTTTTTCCCAATTAAGGGTAATAATTTTATGTGGCTGGGCAGAGCCCGGAGGGCTCCCAAAACCCACAAGTTTGACTCACGGCACAGTAACAGAATAAAAAAAATATTAAATTAATTCCCCCGCACCCCAAAATTACTTTTATATGAGCATACTATTATTCCAGAAAGCTAAATTCATGAGGAACAATAATCCTCACTGTTTTTTTTAAAATTTATTATTGGTATTATTGGAATATATCTTTCTGAGAAATTTAGAACTTTACATAAAATTCTTTTTAGTGTGTGTTATTTTCTGATTAGTGTAGTATCAAAAGTCTTTATAGATTCAATTCTTCTTTCAATTTCATTTTCACATCTGTTTAATGCAATAAAGAAAATGATAGCGAGGTATTTAATAATAAACAGATATAAATTATTATTTTATTTTATTATATATCTATTAATATATTACTTATTTTTCAACTTCAATATTCTAATAGTAGCAAGTTAATTTGTCAAAAAAATAGGTCTATGGGAAAATACACTTTTTAAAGAAATAGGATTTTTCGTGGAACTCCTCTGATTTTTTTTTTAACGTTATTGCATTAATTTGATAGTAGTATTGTTTATTTAATTGATATTCTAACAGACTGTTTTTTCGATAAAAACCTTTTTTCTAGCTTTGAATTTATTAAATCGGTTCCTGATAGTACGACTAAAACAAGGCGACGTTTAAGAAGGAATGTATAGGATCAATAAAGATTCCGTTCTATAACAGATTATTCCTCAAGAAGTAAAAATTAGACGATATTTCCACAGGAATTAACTCACTATAAAATTATATAGTAAATTCCAACATGGCCTTGTATTTGTATTTTAAGAGGAGAGGGTTGGATCGTTTCTCGCATTTATTTTACGGAAACTTCTGTCTCTTTATCAAGGAAAATTTTGCTGTTTGACTGGGCGGGTAATCCAGTTAAGAAATGTTAATTAAAAAGGCGAGAGCCGTCGCCTAGCTTTGCTCTAATGGAGTTAGGAGAGTTATCCCGACGCCCGGGGTAGAAGCTCCCAATCTGATGAATGACCCAACACTCAGGCCAAAACGTGATTAATAGGCCAAGAAACAGAACAAAGCTGTTATTTCGGGGGCGGTGAGAGGTAGTTAACAGAATGCTATTCTATCAACGGCTTTAGGTCGCTTTGTTCCTCCCATTTGATTACATCTATGAGAAATGATCCTTTTATTCCGGTGTAAAGGATGAGTTTTTGTACATAAAATTACGGATTCCGTTTCAGAGACCCCTTCGGCCTCTTAAAGGCTGGTCGATTCTTAAGTACTCGCCTTGATACAAATGGAACTCGGACAATAAAACCATTAATTCTTTACAGCACTGATATAAATTTGTCTGTTGCTGTTAAGTGCTCGGGGGAAGAAAACGGTAACAAACAACTGTTGCCAGGGTTGTGCCTCCGAGGTGCCGGTATTGAACGAAGAGGGCCCACGAATGTTTTTAATGCTTTGACGTCAAACATTTTTTTACGACTTCGAGTTAAAACCCCTTTAATTCCTCATCGCCACTGGCCTCTTTAATGTTTTATATTTTTTGTATCATGACACGATTCTTGGGTTATTTTTCAACACTATTTTATGATTATTGGAACCGGACTTTCACTTAAATATAAGCAAATATGGGTCTCCTAAGTGATTATATTTTATAATTACCTTCGTTTTAATATATTTGAATTACAACTCATCATCGGAAATAGTTTTCTTATCATTCCACTAACACGCCCGTTTTCACCGATATATAGTAGAATGATTGTAGATGCTTTGGAGTATTGTTTCTATGAAACATTGAAATATGAATGAACCGGAGGCAATATTGGCTCCACTTGTCTTTACACTAAACAGTTTCAAAAAGCATTTGATGTTTTAAAATAATACATGGACAATGAATTAAGTTAGAACCTATTAATTAAGATCAAACTTCTGTTTTTCAAATAACTCTGAGGTGGATACTTTTGCTACTAACATGCTCGGGTCACTTTCAAGTCGATATAAACTACAATAGTAACTTATATCTTTCTGGAGGTTGCAAAACGATAGTGAAACTACATCTTACATATTCTCCAATTAAGAGAGTTTCATTTAAATCCAAAAAAAGTACATCAATTTTTAACAAATATTAAAGAATTATTTTTTTTATGTTGTAGCTTTGAAGGCGTCAATTATTGCTTACCTGAGACGTAAAAAAAACTGTTATAATTTTCAATTTTAAAAACTTTCTAACAGGCACTACATCATGTCTTGCTGCCTTACGTGAAATTTGGATGAGACGAAATTTTACATAATGGTAAAATGTTCAATATAATGTTGGTTTAAATGCATATATTGAAATATTGTGCTAAATTAAATAGATTTAATAAATTATGAGATCAGCATATATTAAAATAAATAAAATTTTTAATTAAGAATGTAATTGTAACTGAGCCGTCCGTAGCTTGAGGTCTTACCATTCTGAGATCAATTGGCGATGCCGGTTCGATTTCGGCCTGGGGTGTTGACTTTTTTCATTGAGTGGTGGTCCCTCAAAATGAAAAACTTTGACCCCTAACCATGGTTAGGCAGTATAGGACTCCAATGGGAGTTTTGTACGAAACTTACTTTACTTTTGCAGGTTTTTTCCCTCATTGGGGTTGCCTGTCTAAGTCAGAGCATCCCTCCACTTCTCTCTATCCCACCTATCTTCCCCCTCAAGTCCCCTACCGGCCACGTCCCCTACTACAAGTCCTCCTCCACGCAGTCCTTCCACCGGGTTCGGGTTCTTTCTCTCCTCCCTCTTCCTGGTTGTTCCCATTGCAGAAGTCTCTTCGGCCACCTACGTTCTGGCACCCGCTGACAGTGCCCATACCATTTCTGTCTGCTCCTTCCAATCCTCTCCGGAACTCCTTCGGTCACCCCTAGCCTGCTTCTAATATCCTCATTCCTGATTCTATCCAGGCGGATAATCCTCAGGAATCTCCTCCAGAAATCCATCTGTACCGCTTGTAGTTTGGAGTAGAGTCCCAGGATTCTGCGGCGTAGTTAAGTGAGGGCTCAATAATACTTTAAATAGTCGCCTTTTATTGTCCATCGAGATGACCGTATTCCAGAGGACTGGGTGTAACATTCTGGTCAACATTCTTGCAAGACCAGCTCTCCTCCTAACTTCTGGTTCCGACTCACCGTTCGGATTCACCGTTCAACGTTATTGGCCGAAAAAAAACAAAAAAACTTTGTAACTAAACAAGAGCCTATGATGTTTGTTTGAATCATAGTAATTAAATTTTAAATCTGGTTAGAGTTTTATATACTATGTCATTTCCTTCTCTTTTCATTATTGGTCAATCAAAATAAACCTATTAAAATAACAAATTAAATTTCAAAAATCACTCATGTATAAAGCGAACTTGAGTGATTCTAAAGAGCTATAGTCATGTTTTTTACTTTCCATGATTCCTCTTAGGAACTCAACACTTTCCATCATAGAAGAAATAAAATATTGTAGCTCTTTGAAGGAAATGACACACCATTTTTCGCGTTGGGCTAGAGCTACTTAATGTTCTTAGGAGGTGTGTAATGTTCCCAACACGTCTTCTGGGACGATTTCACAAATTTGTGAAATCTCTATTGGAAGTACGATTTAATTCAGAACGAAATCCTTCTTTTTCAAAGTATTAAGATCAGGTTGTCTACATTATTAGTGACAAAAGTAGCGATTAATTTGCTCTTCATAAAATGAACCAAAAATTTGAGTTCATCCTATTGAAGTGTAGTATTACACTAGTAATACTCTGTATTCAGATGACAATTCAAGAAAGATAATTCAAAATTATTATGTATCAATCAATACATTAAGAACAAGAAGTCCGTCTCTATGGATTCCACGTATGTATTTATCTCAATATTTTAAATGTCCCAATATAAAGTAAATTTCAGGATAGCTTAGAATTTCACTGATGGATCTAAAAATATCAAAAATTTACAAGTTTTAAATTTCAAAATAATTCGCATGATTAGATGAACATTAGTTGTCAAAGAGACCATAATGAAAAACACGTATAAATTATAGTTTTGTTTATAATTTTTGACAAATATATTAACATGTGGAATTTAAAAAAAATAGTTATTTATATATTCTTTATAATTCTTTAATAATAAAAATAAAAAAGAGCGCCTTACTCACTTCCCTATATGATATAAAAAAACTATTATTATTTTTATACTCATGCAATATTTATGATTTTTCTTTCTTTTTCTTCAATTCGTCATAATAAGAGCTCAGAATACTAATTAAAAATGTTTTTTCTCTTATACTGTTTATTTGGATTTACTTTCGAACCTTCACTAGCTATCACACCAATGATTTACATGGGAGATGGGAAATAGCAAAAGAAATTGCATTTGTGTCACATTGACAAGAAATCGGTAGCAACATCTTACGTTATCTCGTTCCATCGCAAGTATTTTTCTCAATTTTCGCTTGACATTCAGCTTTGATGTGACGATTTTGTGTTTCAGATATTACTTGAGGTCAGTGTTATATTTCCAACAGTACTTCTGAGCTAATATTGCTTTAATTTATTACTCGTATTATTCACTAAATATTCTATAATTACATTTAATTTTAACTTTTACTTGCGACAAAAAAATTAAGAAACTAGTCGCGTCGGGTCAATGTGATGCAAAAGAGCGTTAGAATGTTTTGGGTTCGATTCTCACTTGGGGTAGTAAATAGTAATTTTATGGCGGCCCCGAGAAGTTAATCTTTAGACTCCAACTTTGGTAGCAACTTCTAAGTAGCAGCAAGCGGTTGGCAAAAAGAACTCCATTTGCCAAACTAAGTTCTCCCACAGTTATCAGTACCATGTTAATTTATAAAATGGATTACTATTACAGGAAAAAAAAAACTTCAAGCTGAACCGTTTGGAAATATAAACGCATTTGTAAATGTGTCCTTGAAATTCCTTTTTTGAGAAAGTACAGTAAAGCAGTGAATCGAATTTGTAAAATTTAAATTAAACAATTTCGCACTAATCCCTAAATTTCCACTTCAGGCTAAATAAAACGGCTTGTTGTTTTCAAAATATCAAATGTTTGAGGAAAATACTTTTGCACAAGATTATGCGAATATAGAGGATGAAATTTGATAAAATTGATACTAGACCTATTTTGTATTATTTTGCTTATTCTTCTGTAACTGTGGACCAAATCAATTTTTGGACTCTCATGATTTTATTTATACACCTTAGTGATTAGCGGTAGGCTTATACTGTGTCAGCTTCGAGCTAAGAGTGTCATTTAGTTAGGAGGTTAATGGGATATTTACGGAATTACTGTTTCTAGGTTAAGACTATCGCTTATAAAGTTTAAGAGGAGATTACAACATTAATTTCAGTTAAATATTTTCATTGTTTCACTGAAAGGATATCATTTGCCAAGATCCTAAAATAAAATATACAACCTATAAGATATTGTTTTATGTTCATTGCTATTCCTAAGCACTAGAGACGTCATCTACTCTAGTTAATTAAATAGTAGGGTCCACCGTGTAATCAAGAGAACATTGTCCTATTCACTTTGTGTTGTTACCTCCTCTATTCCTCTCCTCTCCATAGTACCTATCCTTACCTTTGATAGATACATTATTAAAACGTAATGATGGCTTTGTGTTAGTTTTTGACACAGCGTAATGATACCAAATATCAGTTTTGGAATATTTTTATATTAATTTTATTTTATTTTGTTAAAATATAATTTAGGGAGCGAGGTGACACTGTGGTAAGGCACGATGCTACTAATGTCAAGGAGCCGGGTCTGGATCTGACTGGGCAGGAAATTGTTTTCTGTTACACTGAAGCCGTGAGTCAAGCCTGTGGGTTCTGGAGCCCTCCTGGAATCCACCCAGTCTCTTAAATTGGGCACAACCGTTGGTCAAGTTACAGTACTTCCTTACAAAGTACTACAACCTTAACCCTTCACGGGTTGTAGTGGTACTGATTTTAATTTTTAAAATATAATTTAAAGAAATGTTTAAAGTATATTTCATAGAGTATGTATCATTTCATAATTATTAGTGTCATCTCTAAGTACCAGCACCATTTTTCAAAGAAATAAAAAATAAGAAATTTTTCCTTGTCACCATGGGAAGGTTTTATATACTAATTTTCGCTACACACACTTTCATAGGTCGATCGGTTTCAATTGTTTCAATATAGTACTAATACACTTATGTAGTACTAACACAGTGAGAAGGTTTATCTCTTTTCGAAGTGTCAGAAAAATATTTAATGATTCCTTTATGTGTTTCTTGATGTGCTAAAAATAAATGTCATCGCAAATATAGGTTCAATTTATGTTACCAAATCATAATAAGAATGTATACGTAAATTATATAATTTTAATTAAATATAATAATTTATAATACAAGCATTGCCGTGCCAGCTAGTGATATCATTAAAATATATATGAA
>NW_027109338.1:173111-181035 GCF_000696795.3 Halyomorpha halys
AAATAAAATGAAAAAAATAAATATATATATCGTCATTCTAAAGGTACCAAAACATTTTTATTTCGTCAATGTAAACAGAAATAATACCGATTCAAGTAGTACTATAATCGATGTAGAAAAATGTGTTAAAACATTAGTCTTGCAGGCAAGCCAGAAAAATTACAATTGTTTATTTTTTTCAAGAGAAAAGTGTCAATTAATTTTTAAAAATAAAAATAAAGGGAAAATAAAAAAAAAATGTGTAGAAACTAAAATTCTTGTTAATTTTGTTGTTAAATCACTATTAAATTGAAAATAAATTTAATAAGTAAAGCTGAAAATATAAAAATAAACAAATAACTTCATATTCGGATTAGGCAACCAAAAAATTATTATTAATAAATCAACCAAAAAAAAAAATTATTAACACACAATTTGGATCCAAATATACTCTCAACTGTTATTTTCAGAAATTCTCCAACGTCCTCAGGCCTAGACGTTTATAGATGTTTTTAGACCTATAAACATTTTATGTTTTTATATTAATTACATTATTTCCTCAACAACATACTAATATTTTTCACTATACCTTAAATATTGATGTCATATTCTTTAAAAAACATTCTGCAGGCTAATTGCCCATCTTTGAAATAAATTAAAATAATCTCATAACAGTTTCAAACAATGTTTTTAAATTGATTATTTACTCACATTACTTTTTGTATTTTAAATCTAAAACTTTTTTACATAAATAATCACGTTGGATAATTTCTGAAAACAAATGTTGAGAGCATATGTGGATTAAAATTATGTGTGTTAATAATGAAATAAACCACTCTCAAACAATCATTATAATAAATGTAGATAAAATATAAATGTAGAAATAAAATATTTGAAAAATTCTCGTTGGTCGGAGAATTAAATTTATTTGCATATTTACAGATCAACAATTATTCGCCGATTTTAAATATTTTGTATCGTTCGAAAATCAACTTTTCTCTCATTTTGATAATAACAATAAACTATACATCTGGTAGTTTGGAATGCAATTTAAAGTCAATCTAATATATTTAAACAATTACAAATTGTCTTATACCTCAAATTCAAATTGTTCTAGTAAAATCCAATCTATGTTTTTTTTTAAAATACTCTTATGTTATTTCGATACTATAAAAATTTGAAGTTAATCTTATAAAAGTTCAAGTTTCTATTTTTCTAAGAAAAATATTTCCGATTTTTATAATATATAACAGCTATAAAATACATATCGTTAAATAATTTTTTTGAATTTCCTTTTTTATACCTGTGCAATTAATTTGAAATTCTTCTATTAGGTTCAGTAAACTGTGCAAAAGATTATGAATATTTCTGTCTAAAAATAAATTTGTCGTGTAATATTTTTAAAAACAGCCATAATTCTGAATATATTGCTTTTATATCCCTAAAATTATATTGACATTTACTACGAGAGAGGCCATAGGAAGCTATAAAACCCTGGCCGGGGCTGCTGATCCCTCAGTCATCAAGTAGGCTCCGGGGGTGGATAGACTTAACAACCTGCCCGGCTTCCTCTCCCACCTTTGGCAGTCCCTCCACGTTGCTACTTGAGATTCAGGAGTAAAAAGTTTAAGAAATGCTGTTTGTTTGAGCTGTGGAGTGTGAAAGGCATTAAACCAACCAAGGCGTGCATTCTGTCCCCTTTTACCTACAAGGTGTCCTGCAAATCATTAGCAATATACATGGAGGCTATATGAAAAAAATATTCAAATGAAAAATAATTTAAACTCTAATGATAAGGAAATTATTGATATATATTTTTTTTTTTGCCAGCCACGTTTTTTGCAATAACCAAAACTCTAAAAACTTTCCTAACTACATTAAAAACGATTTAAGTTAGATATTCATAAATTACAAATTACTACAATAACTTCTTATGTATATAATTTCTTAAACTTTTTTTGTTATTATTATGAGAGAGATAATGATGAAATTGTGTCTTTATTTCATCAGCCCATAACTATCTTGGAGGAAGAAGTATATTGGAGGGGGTTAGCTGCCAGGAAAATAGAAGCCAAAAATGCCCTTACGATGAACTTCATGGGGTTTGTTCAATATCATGACTTCGCTTACCGCTTAGGACGACGAAGTTCAATAAAAAAAATGTTTTGCACAATATTGATCTAATTATTGTTTTCAATTTCATTTCAGCATATTAGACTATTTATTTATATTTTAAACAAGCCATTTGATTGTTCAGGGGATGTATCGTTCTCTATTAAAACAAAAACTGATAAAAACCTTAAATATATATATTTTATATTTCTTTTTCTGATTTGTTCTATTTATTTATTTTTTATTGATATTTACAACTGTATAAAAAATACAACAAGTAAATTTGATCATAATGACATAATGATAATGATATGATACAGCATGTAGAGAAACTACCCAGTAGTAGAACTCTAAAACCATTTTACAATATAAGGTCACGAGGCCATCTTCTTTTCAGGCGCCTCGGAGGACTGCCAGGAATGGAAGAGGATGCAAGGTTATAAACTAGTGGTTTGGGTGGTTAGGGAGTTTATGATGAATGGAATGATATCAGGTTCGGACTAGATCGGTTACATAAGGAACATTTAGGTCTTTATGTATGGTTTTATTAGTAACAAAATAAGGAGCATTGAGGATTTTACGAAGGATTATGGTTTGTAAGGATTGGCTACGGGAGGAATTCGAAGGTTTAGTGGAGCCCCAAAGCTCAACTCCGTATGTCCAGATGGGCCTCATTATTGTCATCTTGATCAGTCTTTTGTAATGTTCTATTTAAGAAAGGTTAAAGTACATCAATTCATAATCTTGTATAAAGTTTCATCAATATCGTTAACAATTTTTAGGCTGGACAACCTATGGAGAAACATTTTTTGTAATCGCTATTGCGCATAAGGTACTCAATTTGATTTATAGGCATTAGAGGTAGAAAACCTAAAGAAAAAACAAAATAACAAAGTTGGTGTTCAAGAAATAATTGTGGCATAGGCACATATCCACCGACGCACAGAAATGTATTGATTCATTGAAATCTCGTAATCGAAAATTTTATCGTAATGTAATATTTTCCTTAACCGTAATAATATTTTATTATAAATTTAAAAAAGTAAGAAAATATTATTCGTTGCAGTTCATGGCTTGGAGTTTTCCGTGGCTAAGAAAATAATTCTGAAAATTCTGTGTCTTACCGATGATTGTATGAAAATATGTTTTTTTTTTACTATCTTAAAAAATGCATGTACAAATGAAATACATGTTTTTTTTATATACATATCTGAAGTATAAAGATTATTCGGATATCTATAATTTTACGGTGGCAATACAAGAATTTGACATTTTTAACTTATGTGTCATAAGAATAAATTGTCACAAAAGAGGATTAATCCATGAACAATGAAGCTTTGAGTTGTGTTTTGATCAATTCATGAACCGAATCCTCATAGCACTGTATTAAAGGGGCTTACAATTCCATCACCTGGATGGGTTAACAATGGGGTTAGTGTAGCAATCATATCACAAAAGCTCAACTCTGAGAGACATCCCCTTTCAGCGGTTAATTGCCGGTCCGTGATGGAAGGGAGATGTGTGTAGTATAATTAGTTCGTCTATTTCCTCATTGTTCAGGCGGTAGTGCGTCGCTTTACTTTGTTCAATAACTAACAGTGAATCAATGTACATGAAACAGTCTAATAGTGGTGAACCTCAAGGTCCCGAAAGGAAATGACACAAAGGATATAGAACAATCAAATATTGTATGAACGTCTATAACTGTCAGTATTTCTTTTAACTTTTATTTTATTTTTTTATGCAAAAATCAACGCTAGTAATGAAGAGCTGACATTAGCGAAGTTGGAAGAGAAACACTGTTACCTCCTACCTTCCATATGTGGGGAAAGCTTTAAAGAAGAATTTTTTTTTTTTTAATAATTTATTTATTGATATTTACAACTGTATACACACATATACAACAAGTAAATTTGCTGTAGGTGATATAGTGACATGATAAAAACATGTGGAGAATCTACCCACTGATAGAATTCCAATAACATTTCTAGAGGAGAAGATCTCGAGGCCATCTTCTTTTCAGACACCTAGGAGGATTATTAGGTAATGAAAGAGAAGCCAGGTTAGAAACAAGTGGATTTGGGTGGTTGAGAAGTTTATTATGGAAGGAATGGTATCTGGTTCTGGTCAAATCGGCAACATATGGAATATTGAAAAGAAGAATTTAAATATTGAATATAAGTACAGATTTGTTTCAAATTATTTATTTTCTTTGTATTTTTTCTGGTAGGTTACTTTGAACACGACCATGAGACATTTAAAATAAGGAAAAAATAAAATCCCAAAGGTATAGAGGAGCACTTAATATTCTTCAAGGAAAATGACTGAACCTCGGCACAAGGGCGAGTTTTTAGTTTTCCAAGTGAAGGAAGCAGTTTAAAGGGCTTAGAAAAGATTTATTCAAAGATCCTCCTTTAGAAGGGCTGACTGGAAGGGCCAGTATAAAGGGAGAGGGAGAAAAGTAAATTATCCTGATTGAAAACAGTTTTAAAATATGAGTCGGGGCCCGGTTTCATGGAGGAAAGAATTGTGTGAAATTTTAAACTGCTTCAAGCCACAGGGCGCTCTTCGTCCTTCCGATTATGCGATGAAGTTTTTTTTTTTTTGTTTCAAGTCCTCGTCACTGGCTCTAAGTTGTATTGAAGGTTTAGTAACTCCCAATTTATAACGAGCCGTCTCCATGAATATTTTACCGACCCTCTCTGAATCACTATCTTTATCCTTTCTAGCAGTCACTAGAACTTAGAATCTGGAATTTCACTCTATGTAATTGATTTTATTTATATTTGCACCGGATAACATAATGTACTACATAATATATAAAATATATAAAATTATTATTACAAATTAAAAAAATCAAAATATATACCGCTACAATCCCACTTTGTAATACTTTGTAAAGAAGTACTATTACTAAACCAACGGTTTTGCAAGGTGGTGATTTTTTTAGAATCACGCTCGACTGCCAGATTTTTACCCAATTTATGAGGCTGGGTGAACCCCAGATGGGCTCCAGAACCCACAGGAGTTGACTCATAACTACAGTGTAACAGAAAAAACTTTTCTGCCCAGCCGGATTCGAACTCGGGTCCGTGGAGTTTACTCTGAATATATCCCGTGGCTACTGCGCTCCCTATTATTAAAAACAAAATGTTATTATTTTTATACAGATAGCAGAACTTTATGCATTAAACAGCCTTGCAACTAACTTTATTTCTTCCAAACAATAGTAAAAAAAAAACTCCAGGGCACAGTACCGGAATATTCCTGATTTGAGAGGATATGTTCATAATTTGTGTTAGCATATGTTTTGAGTTTGAAAATATTTCATAAAATAACTAAAATAAAAGAAGGAGCTGACTAGAAAAAATTAATTAATTAATAATCCTTTGCAAATTAAAAAAAAATAGGAGAAAAGAAAATAGACATAGAAAAATATATAAATAATTAAAACATTAATTTTAGATATATCTTAATAATAAAAATGAATTATGAATGCAAAAAATATAATCGCCTGATCTATGCAACTCAATATAATAACTGAAATATTTAAGTGAATACAAATAAAAACAAAAGTTATTTACAAAAGATGTGAATTATTTATAATGTGTTAGTACAATGCTATATGATTAAAGGCCATTTGATTAATAATTTATTTAAATAAAAAAAAAGAAAAATTAGTCCGTTCACGTTGGGGGGGGGAGGCGAAAGGATAATTAATATTCACTAGTAAGACTGTTTTATGTCATTTTAAAAAAGTGGCCCCTAGACTGGTAGGACTAGAGTTTAACTAGGAAGGAGAGAAACGCACAATGTGAGACCAAATGCATACAAATACTCTATAGTCTTAGTTTGTACTGTATTTTATATTTCTTCTTTTTATTTGTTATTATTTCCTTTTTCATTAATTGTCTATAACCTTCTATTATTCTTGACTCTTAAATTGAGTCAACGTTTTGCCCCACTTTGCAAGGCTACAAAATATACAATCACTTTAATGATGTAAACATAAATAAACAAAGTAAAAGAAAAATTAAAAAGTGGTACAATGGAACGTAAAAAATAAATAAGAATAATAGAAGGTTATAGACAAATATTGAAAACGGAAAAAATAACAAATAAAAAGAAGAAATATAAAATACAGTACAAACTAAAGCATGGAAAAGGGAGGATGAAAATAAAATCAAGAATAAAGGAAAATGTATTGATTTTATTCTTATTCTCCTTTTTCTATTTCTTATTCTGTACTGTATTTTATATTCCTTCTTTTTATCTGTTATTATTTCCGTTTTCATTAATTGTTTATAACCTTGTATTATTTTTATTTATTTTATACGTTTCATTGTATATCTTTTTAATTTTTTATTCACTTTGTTCATTTATGTTTACACCATTTAAGTGTTTGTATATTAATTAGCTCTGTCGAAGCCCTGCAACATGGGGCGAAACGTTGGCTCAATATAAATAGTTTAATCACTATTTGAGTTTTTCTTTGACCGCACCCGGACCGTTTTAAACTTTAAATATAAATAATAATTTGTAATCCTACAACCTAAGTTCCAATTTTTTTTTTTTATTAAAAAAACTTTATTATTTTTGTTTTTAGAGGAAAATTACTATTTTAAAGGTAATCTATGAATATAATCATTTAAAATAAGAATATATTTTCAATTGTAAAAATAATTTAAACAAAAAATTGGAAAGCAACACTAATTAAAATGAAAAAAATCAGGATGAAAAAATAGGACTTACAATTTTTTTTTTCATTTAAGATGAATTGTATCCCCAAATTAATATTAAGGCAAGGAAAAAAATTAGAAAAGTAACCAAGAATTTGGCTTGATCTAAAGAACATTTAAATTTGTAAGTGGTTATAAATTAGTGAAGCGGATTTACATGTAGTTAATATTAAATTATTTGTGTGTAAATGTGTAAAAAAATATGTTAAAATACAATGTAAAATTTGTATGTTAATTTTAAATTTTTTTTTTTTTTTTTGGAACTTGATAATGGGCAGAAGTGCGCGAACCGTAGTCCAGATGAAATAATAAATTAAGAAGTAATAAAAATATTATAAATTCCTGAAAAATAATAATAATAATAAAACGTTTCATAATTTCAGTAATTTATGAAAGGAAAAATATAATTGTTTCAACATCAATGATCATTTGGTTTTTTATTTTTTCATTTAAATACAAAAATACAATAATTACAAAAATACAATAATGATCATTTCGTTATTATTGTTATAAATATTTATCATCTATTGTCTTTTAACAAATATCGAGTATAAATTATTGAATTGAGTCTTGTCAGTTCATTTTGCTGAAGAATTTACAGGGAAGGTGTGGTGTGGTAAACCCCAGTTATATATAGCAACTCAACGTTCATACCTGCGGCCTTTGAACAAATACCGCCTCATTCCATGTGGAATTTTCGTAATATTGGTCATTCTTCCGGATCACAGGCCATCAGGACACAGTCAAGAAGAGAGAGTCAAGAGGACACACAACACTATAGCGTGTCAGTCAAGGAGAAACAGTTCATACAGAGTAGAACACAGGTCTCCATTTATCATCAGTCTCCATTTATCATCGCTATACCACTGTACCACTGTATAGCACTGTACCGGGCAGCCTTGCTCTGGCCGGGCACCGAAATTACCATTACGACATGGCAGTTGCAGGAGGCAGTGGCCTTGATCTGATGTCTCTCCTATCTCCCGACCAGGATAACCTAGGAATTGAAGACATGGCAGAAGCTCCTCCCGTGAACAAAGGAGCGAAGAGAGTACTGGAGGAAGGGTGGACACTTGTGCCCCAGGCCAAGCACG
>NW_027109338.1:185025-192399 GCF_000696795.3 Halyomorpha halys
GGAATGGCCCCTCCCCATTCTCTGTTAGCTCCCTGGCTATCAGGCCAATCATGTACAAACCGCCTTCAGCGGACAATGTTTTCCTCATCTTATAATGCCATCAGGCAAAACAAGATAAAATGTAAATATGTGTACATATAATTTTTCCTAGGTTAAGTAATATATAATTGTAATTGTTAAAAAATAAATAAATAGGAGGTTAGAAAAAAAAAAAAAAAAATCACAGGCCAGTTGACTTGTAAACCATACATGGTGAGTACTATTATGTTCGTTCCCAATTTCGTTGTTTCTAAATTTTCTTTACGCCCCTGGTCACTTACAAGATTTAAGCATCAAGCAATAAGAAAAAATAATTTGTAACCCTTATATAAGAGCACCGAACCAACAAAGCTTTTGTCGCATATTGTCAAAAAAAAATATAATAAAAAATAAAATCTTTTTTATTAAATTTTATTGAAGATTTGACAGTATAAGTTATAAAAAACTTTTTTTAAAGAAATTGGATTTTTTATTTTACTGCGACTCCTACAGGAATTTCTTCTCTCAAACCTTGTACTAGAAGGACTTAATGCCACGATATATTATTCTCTGTTGCCCACTTGATTCTATAATTATTTTTTTTTTTTTAAGGTTATTCGGATTACTAGAGTGTTCTACGCAGTGAAGTTCGGATTTCCGAGATTGCACTGTATTTTCGTTTACAATTTAATAGTAGAATGTGTTATTTTGAAAAATGTGAATTTTTCTTATATATAAACATCAAATATTGAAATTTCGAATAATTTAGTACTTTTTCTAAATATGTTGTTCATAAAAATATTTTTATTTTAATAATCCTAAAAAAATTCCATATTCTTATGTCCTTTAGATTTAAAATGATATTTTTAAGATTATAAAATTTTGGTTTAAATAATAAAGAAGAATTTGGGTTCGCAAAACCTCATCTCACGTTCGAAAGTCTCACCTCCCTCCCAGTTAAATATTAATTAACCGTGCTAGATATGTATAATTAAAATGAAATAAAAATAATCTAATTTTATTTTAGTAATTTTCTCCTTGTTTTCTTTAAATATTGCCCTTGGGCTTACATCCTTACGTATTTCAACTGGTAAAGGAGCAGTGTGTTATCTTACTGGCTACAAACCATCTCTGAGGCTAAAGTTTCAAATTTAAAACAGTTCCTCGCCTGTATGGACTAAACTTTGACTGTTTGCTTATTTACTGGTAATTGAGAGATGTACTAATGCTTTGTTTTGCGATCTGTCTAATAATATCTTATTCTAAAAATAATTTTTGTCTGTTATTTTTTCCTTTTCTTTTCTCTTTGTTGAACCCACATATGAATGGTTTCAATTAACTCAAAGGTTCTTTCAAAAATAATTAACAGCGTAATCAATAAATTGAACCCACAGACAATTGGGTCTGAAGGTCAGTAGTGATATATTAGTGTTACCTTTTGCTGTTATGAAGTATTTTTTTTTTGTTAGTAATAATTTAATGGACTATATTATACTAAACCCAATGATTTTGGAGATAAAAAAAATTGTAAAACACACGGGATTCACCATATCCAAACCTACTCAGTTAACATTTTACACATGTAATGTACTGAAAATGCTGATAAATATAAAACAGGTAACCAATTTATGTTTCGAATGTTAGAGTTATGTATCTAATTTGAATAGTAAAATATTAAATAGTCAAATATAAAGTTATGAACCAAAATGAGTCTTCGTGTCATTTAAAATTTTTTATTAATTTTGTTTTAAAAACCTATTTGGACTTATGGACTAGAACTTTGGGAGATTGCTAAAAAGTTTAACATCAAACGCGTTCAATCCTTTCAGTACAAATGTCCTTTGAACAATAGCCAATGCTCCTTATTATGTAACCTATAAAACCCAACATCATGTCCTAAATATCCCATGTGTCAGACCATTTTAAATTAAAATTCACCACATTCCATGAGAAACTCACTCATCATCCTAATACCTATCTAGCATTACCTATTCCTACAATCCCACCAGAAGATTGAAACGCCAGTGGTCCAGAGACATATTATAAATAATTATATTGGAGCTCTGGCAATTTCCAGGTTCTTCACTCAAGTCTTGAATATCTGCGGCTAGCTCCCTTACTCATCCTCCATTGGCTTTTAATAACGGTGACGTGGTTGAGAGAGAAGCGCCAGGATCTTCTGGTGTCCTGCCCTTTCCTCCACAAGTGGGGGTGAAGAGCTCGGTTCGGAGTTTTTCAGGCTAAATGTAAATGCTCTAAATAGGAATGATTGTGTTTAAGATATTATTTTATCTCAGGTTTAAATTTGTTTTTATTTAGTTATTTTATATATTTTTCTCTTCTATTTCTTATTTTCATTTCTATTTCATTTATATACTTGTAAATATAGTATGAATGAGATCAATGATTCATATTATCATTGTCTAAAATATATATAAGAGAATGTAATATTACACTATACATTTTTTTTTTGGTTTGAATTTTTAAGGTTTTTTAATCTTTGTCTTAAATATTTTTCGGTTATAAAATAAATTATTAATAATTTTTTTTGGATTGTGTGCTTAATTACAATTTCAATATATCTAATTTTGAAGCTTTCTTTTGTCACTAACCTGATTTTCGAATTTGAATATTTTTTTAATAATTCATATGTAAACTAATCTGCAGAGCGAAAATGACCCAAGTGGTTGAAGATGCCAATAATTAAATTAATAAGTGTTTATATTATCCGTCTCCTCAGTTTAAAGCTTATAATAATAGCTGATAATTTGTTTATCTTCATTCCCAAAAATTATAAAATTAAAAACAAACATGTAGTCACCATTAGATGAGATTTATTTCTAGATTTGTTAAAGTATTCTCATAAAATGGGAAACGGGGTCTGAGTGGAGAGGACAGACCGAAATGGGAAATATAACAAGAGCTTTGAGTGTTCTGGAAAAAGGGAATATCCCCTTCGTCACATCCAACCTCCAGGGTTCTTCGGATAGTAGTTAAGGGACCGCATCGCCAATCAATACGGCTTTTAGTGGTCTGTTTTTTTCTTTCTTTTAACTCTAACCTGTGAAAAATTTGCCAAAAGAACAGAATGTTATTGAAATTATTTCTTTATTTATTTATTGCTATTTACAACTGTACATTATAATACATTTGGTAAATTTGATCTCAGTTAAATTGGAATGTTACAGGCGTGTATAGAAACTACCTATTGGTAGCACCCTAATGACGTTTTACATTAGCAGGTCTTATGGTCATCTTCTTTTCAGGCGCCTCGGAGGATTGCCAGAAATGGAAGAGGAGGCAAAGTTAGTGGGTTTGGGTGGTTAGGGAGTTTGGAATGGAAGAAATGATATCTGATTAAGGCTAGATCGGTTACATATCGAACATTAAAGTCTTTGTGGATGATTTTACATGTGACAAAGTAAGGAGCATTGAGGAGTTATGTAGATCAGTCTTTTGTAATGAATTGGAAGTTTGGACCGTTTGTCCAGTAAGTGCTGTAATAGTAGAAATCGACGTGCTGCTTCCTGTCTTTTCTTGTGTGAGGATTCTAGGTTAGTCGTTTGTCCGAGGTAGCGGATCTGTTTGACTGGGGTAAGAATAACATTATTAAAGGAGACTGTAGGGTAGAAGGTAATTGAAATTATTATTTTCCGTTTTAGGTATCTTTTAATCTTTTTCACTAATCGACGCCGCAATGAAATTTATTTTCTCTAACTACGAATTAGTCAGTTATTAATGGTGGAGGAAATTTATTGTAATTGTTATAAAAAAGTATTATATACATAAAAAAAAGTTAATTATTTGTTTTTAATTTAAATGATGCAAACTGTGGAATCGATTAAACTAACACCTAGATTAATTATTACAATTTCTTAAGCATACTTCTTCAGTAAACAAAAATCATTTCATATAAACAACTTTTTTCCCAAAAATTCTGATTTAAAATAGATGCAAATCTATTTATTTTTTTTATTGATAACAAATAATGTCTATTTTTATAAGCTTAAGTCAGTTGTCAAGTGTTTAAGGGTCATCTAAACTGCATGAACGGAAATTTAGTTTTCCAACAGTTACAGTAAAGTTTTTTATTCGTATATAGTTAGAATCATGTTTTTTTTTTTAATAAACGCGGGACATTAGAAGAAAATGAACATCTTTCAAAAAAAAAATTATGAAAAATTGTATTTAATGGTTTCAGCAGTCATTCGAATCCGACTAAATTTTCCATTCCATAAAGTTTATTATTCTACTTAACAAAAAGTAAAGTTTTTTTTTTTAGTTTTTAAAATTTCAAATAAATTCTTAACAATGGATAGTAAAATTATCTTTGATTAAGTGTCAAATATGAGCTAACGGTAATTTAATAATACATACATAAATTTATTTGACAAATATTTTTTTAAAAATATACCTTAAATGAGTTAAATGAAATAGAGTAATTTCTTATTTCTTTTTAATAACGAGGATTATATTATATCCTAGTAATGATAGTAATGATGATACTATCACGTTGTAAGCCTTCCAAGTATAGAACATCATCATCATCACAGTCATTATCTCTTCTACCGCTGTGAGGTGAGAGAATCCTGCTTATAGTGTCTGGTCCAAATGTCTCTCTCTTGAACCAGCTCTCTTCTACTCCAGTCCCTTACTCCTCCCAGAGGATGCGAGGCTTTCCTCTGGCCGTTTTCCACACCGTTTTGCATTTTGTAAAATCAGCCCAGCTCTATTCGTTCTGTTTTATGTAATATTTAAGGCTTTAAGAAGAATCAGGTTATCAGTACACTTCTCCTTAGTCAGGTGGAGGAGCTGCCTCCTCAGAGCACCCTTCTGGGGCAGCTACCAACGAAAGGTGGTCGTAGAGTGTATACTGACTGTGACCTTATGTTAGGATAAGTGATTTGTGTACTGTTCTGAATGTGTTAGTGCTATGTACTGAACTCGGGAACCGGAGGAACGTTAAATTCCACTAGCCTTGCCGCAGGAGCGAGCGGCATGTATAGAACCTGTGAATGCTTAAGTTACAAGTTTGGGTCATTATACGATAGATAAATTTTTGTATCAAACAATAAAGTTTCCGTATATTCCGTATTTATGATTTATACTAACCTAGATAGACACATTTAAATATTTATATATATTTTTTTCAAAATTATCGGAGTGTGATGAATATATCAAAGAGTTTCCCGAAATATTTTATTCTCTAAGAAATTTGACCAAGTAAGTAAGTAGTAAGTAAAAAGGATTTTAGACATAGGGAGCTGGGACTAGAAATAATATTATTACTATAAGAAAGTCCCCAGAAGATGGAGGAGGACTCCGTAACGTCGGCGAAGTGTTAATATTTATTTAAAATAAAGAAATATTTTGTAAAGAAGAATAAAATAAAATCAATAAATATTTATATGATATAAACTGAATCTTTTCTGGATAGAATATTGGTGTATGAACAGAATATATATAATATGGTCAACAGTGATTACCATATAAGCAAGGAGAGAAAAGGACTAAGAGACATTAGTGAAAACAATGCAGCAGGACTATAGAAGTAAGTGCACATATAAACTATGTAAATCTTTATTTCACAATAAAACTAAAATTTACTATTTAAAACAAAATAAACTTAAATCAAACATGCTTGTTATTATAAATTATAAAATTTATTTGACAACCATTTTTTGTCAACCTGAGAATTGGAATTTTTTCATGAGTTCTGAGAAAAGAATCATCGATTTTGAAAATAAAACAATTTTTGTGGTTAATTAATAAAAAAATAGGATAATTTTTAATAATAATTAGACAAAAAAAATTTGATATAATCAATCTTTTTTTATAGATTAAATAAAAAGAACATGAGAAGATAACTTACTTCATACAGTTTATAATTCATTAGACTCACAGTTATATAATGTGTAATAGCTTAAAGTGAAGTCATTTTGATGAAAAATAAAAGGTTTTCCACAAAAAAAAAATAAATAAATAAAAAAATAAAATAATTTTCTCAGAAATGAGAAAATAACAATACTGAGTATCGAATTCATAC
The DNA here is from genome assembly GCF_000696795.3 of Halyomorpha halys. NCBI lineage: Eukaryota > Metazoa > Arthropoda > Insecta > Hemiptera > Pentatomidae > Halyomorpha > Halyomorpha halys. The sequence goes on from NW_027109338.1 coordinate 191,090, forward strand.
CTTTTGAATTTCATATTAGCTAAAATTGAAAAACAAGCATTCAAGCAGTGTTTAAAAATAATTCATGAGTGTTATATAAGTTAAATGATGTGTAGAAACTCTCTTTTGGAAAATAATGGATGGTCTGAATGGAACATTCCAGAATTCTAAGGCTTGCAGTATAAGCTCTGACTAACCAATCAGAAGTTAATTATTCGGCTGTTAATGAATGCTAATTGACTGTTTAATCTCTAAAAATATTTACGATCATTAATAAAACGATGGGAATGATGATACGACAGGATCATTTCCGAGTCCGATCATATGACGCCTCTAATTCATATTCCGAACCGACCACTGGCCTGTCGAGTGCCGCAGCATAAGCACACGATTCCAGTTTATATCATCGCCCAGTATCATCCAAATCAGCCATTCCCATTAGCGGATGGTGAAGCGATCATCAGATATTGTTCATGTGTAATAGTGGTGATCTATATTCACCTCTCTGCATGTCTTCATTGAATCCCATGCATTGTTTTTTGTCAACAACACTAAATAACTCCGGAAAAATTGAATGAAATAAAATATATATATATATATATAAAGAAGAAGAATTTCAAATTTTCATTGAAATATATTCGTTGCAAATAAAAAAAAAAATTTTTAATCTAAATTCTATCAAGTACTACATGATTGCTTAAAGCATGTATTGATTAAATATGCGACTTACAGGTGCCCAGGAAAGTATACCTTCATTTACGAATATACGTCATTATTTTTATTTTTTAATAAATTTAATTTTTTATTTGAAAATAAAATGAAGGAAAATGCTTTTCTGCATAGCGAAGCGAATTTTTCCGTGTTTTCATGACATTTATGACAATAGTAAATTTTTAATATCTACTAATAATTGAATTAATAAATATGTTGTATCCTCTTGACAATAAAAAATCTAGATTAAAACCTGATACAACTGTTCTCATTCATAAAACATAATCAAGGTCATTACTGAAGTACATTTGTGAAATGTGCAGTAAAGCAACCTTTACAAAACGAGAAAAAAAAAATTATATAGTCATTTCAAAATAGGGTCCTAAGAATCGCAGTAGCTCCTTGGTTCATAAGAAATTGTGAATTGAAGCGTGAACTACAATTGGAATGAATTCATCAAAAAACGTTGTATGAAATTCAATTCTCAGGTACAAGGAGAAAGAAATGTAATGAGTTACAACGTAGGAATTCCCACTTCATCCCGAGGACTGAACCCCCAGGCTAATGGAAGTTCTAAGCCATTCTACTAAAAATATTCTATTTATTGATTTATGTTTATT
>NW_027109338.1:192559-207159 GCF_000696795.3 Halyomorpha halys
ATTAAATATATATTTTTTTTACTTATTTATTATTATCAATCAAAATAATTCAAGACATCCCTAGGTCATTAGGGATAAGTAACGAATGCAGGAGTCAGTAATGAATGCAAGCTCTAATCATTGTACCTTAAAACTCTACAAAACATTTGAACTCAAATGTATTCTCACTTATCATTTGATACAGTTTTTTATGTATTATGTGTTATTAGTTAATCAATCATAATTATAAGTTTCATTTATATAAATATTTCCCAAGATAATGTTATAGCCCAATGTGCAATAGAGGGTGACTCAAGATGATATTATCTATCAATACAATTATATTAATTGTACCTCGGGTCATATATTATTTACTACCACAAAAAATTAGTCATAATCTGAAAATATAATATTTTAAGAATAACTAAAGTATCTTTAAAAAATGACTAATAACGGTCCATTTTCAGTTTTAGAAAAGTGTTATTTCAGAAAATATGAAGGATTGAAAAAGCTACTCTGATTTATGAAGTATGAAAGTTTATCTATTCAGATTTCCGAATAATACACTAAATAAATTAATTTATAAATGTATCTAACCACATTTCAAGCCGTTAAAATCCAACGTTATTTTTTTCCTTAAAATGCACTAACATTTCCATTATGTTTTTCTATTAGCACCAGAAAAGTCAGTTTAAAAATACACAGTATCTGATATTTCAGAAGAAATTATTTTTTAATACTTTGAATGCTAATTAAAGATTAGAAAATCTAAAAGAAATGGAGGGCAATATGCAAACCCACTACTTTCACTAACCACCTTACTTTATAGCTAAATTAATTAATTTTTTTTTACATTTCTTTATTACCAGGCTGATCTGGTGGGGCTTACATGGTAATTATAATAATTATTATATTATATCCTACAACGGGTAATGTGGGGGTTTGAATACTATACTATATTGATAACTGACTATTTCTTGTAAACTAACTACTGTGATTCCTAATAACTTGTTTTGATAATGTTGACTATATTTTTTTTTTCCTTTCGCATACGATGCTACACTTTATAACCGTACATCAGTAATTTGAAAAAAAATTATCAATGTATATCACAAAGAAAAATTAGTTTTTCAATACCCGAAGACAATCCTTAATGATATCACACAACAGCGGGAATTGGAACTACCGAAGTCAGCTAGACTGGATATTCCAAAGCAGACTTCTTTGTGTTGACACAAAACTGAATTTTCCTAAGTAAAACTTTTTTTTTTATATATATATATTTTAAGATACACATATCTCCCCATACATACATACATAAATATAATGTAATTAATTCCATTTGTCCACCAAGGCTTACACCAGTGTTTCTTATTTTATTGGAAATATTAAAAACAAATCGAAATATCTAGGATACTGCGAAGAGCAGACGAGGGGACAAAGGAAAGAGGCGGTTAGGCTGAAAGGGCGCGGGAAGAAAGCGGGATGATGCAGGGTTATTGGCGTTTCCTGTATAGCTTTCTGCTCTCACCCGGCGGCAATAATCCACCAAGCTCTCTTGAAATATTCCCCTGCTTAGCTATTCATACACCCCAAACTATTCATAACCTTTCTAATCTCAATTCTCCCGGCATCTTTTAATTCTTCATTCCCCTCCGTCTGTCCGTTCGAGGTAATTAGGCTCTGAATGGTCCATCCATCACTTTTTACGGTGGCAAACAACTTTATTCCAGCAGCCAGAGTTCTTATCTGTACCGGTTTAGTCGCTGGAATATTCGTCAGATCTATTGATATCGTCTCTTGTCGGTAAACAAAATACTTGTACTCGTTACACTTGATATAGTGTTTGAAGTTAAGATTTTGTGTTTTTCGTACACCAGTGTCTACAAATATATGGAATCCAGTAAGTATAAGTATATTTGTTCACTTGCTATTCTCGAGAAGAAAGCAAATTAAAGACATTAAGGTGGGCGTGACATGTGGTTCAAAGTAATCCAACAGATCGCCTCTACACAATGAATGCCAGTGTAGTTAATAAGAGATTAGGGTCATCCGTAGCTCAGGTGGTTGAGGCGCAGGACCCACCCGGGAACTTTGATGGCGCCGGTTCGAATACTGAGGTGTTGACTTTTTTCATTGCTGTAGCGTTCCCACATAATCAAGGCTTGAGCTCTCACCTACGGTTAAAACACCTCTAGATAGATCCCCTTTATGTTAGAAATGAGTAGGAAGTGGGTCATAAAAGTCCACAAGAGGTCACATGAGAGGCCAAAAATCAAATATATAGAAAAAGTCGCCAAAGATGTGAAAGAGCGGCATTCATTAAACTGGAAAGCAGTAGCCCAAGACAGGTAGGCGTGGAGAAGGCTGGTCGGGCGGCCAAAGATCTACAAGGTCTATAGAGCCAACCGATGAATAGATCTACATATAAAATGATATTAAGGTACAGTCAATATTAAAACAACTATATTGTGGCAATGTTTCGAAATTTTATTGTTCTTTTAGTCATGAGACCATTAAACAACGCTTATAATAAATAAGTAAAATTCAAAACGGATTGAATGAACAGTTTGGATAAACAAGATAATTTATACTTTCTTTTCTCCACTTAACATTTCTGTATAATCGTGAGACTTGTGCTAGTTAGTTTTAGCAGGCTATTATTAGTAATATAGACTATATTAGTTACAAAGAAATATTTCATATCAACAGTAAAGGAGGCACATTGTTCCCACATGCTGGACAAACCTACACCGTACATGGATTGGTCAGGGTTAGTAAAAAATCTAAAAATAAAACAAACAAAACTGGACCAACGGGCCCAAAGGTGTGACTACCAACACAAGGGCTTATCCATATGACAGAATAAATTAGTAATTATCTGCTACAGCCGTGCTCGAATCCTGAAGTTGCGGTTTCCCTGTATTACTCGATAAACTGTCTCATTATCCTTAGCAAAAATATGAAAACAAATGAGATAAAACACAATACTAAAAGTAAAAATAATACATTCTTAATTCATTACTACAAACATAAACATTCTCGAAAATTGCCTTCTAAAGGGAGACTACAGTGGCAGAGCATGTTGGAGTGGAACTCAGGCGCATTCCAGTTGCGTATTAAAGCCAGTTTGATATCAGTCTTCCACGAAGGATATATATTTTCTAAGGAACTTATAAGATTATTCATCTGTGATAGCCTTGGGATAACTGATACTCCTATATCCTGATCTAGTTGGATTACTTGTAAGCGTTATATATCCAATAAACAAAAATATATTAAGATATTTATAGAAATAAAATTAACATAATGTAGGTTAATCAATAAAATACATTATAACGATTATGATGACATTATCGTCTGGTTTGTGTGTTCTATATATACATAGCATTATTGACGAGTGTTAGACGTTGCCGAGATATGCTAATATTGAACTTCCCTTAACTCTCTGCGGGACAGAATTTACTCAGAGTATGAAGGCAGTTTTTCGAAGAACTTGTACAGTTGAAGAACAATATCATGAGAACAAAGTACTTTGAGTAATTTAAATTGTCATAATGAATTATTAGTTGGACCTTTGGTTATTTTCATAAGAAGAATTTCAAATATACCTTTGCTTTCTTTTTATCTCTGCTTTCATATTGTTTTTACTTCCTCATATTTAAGTATTTTTTCTCCTAATTTAAATTTTCACAATATTTTACGTTTTAGGCATCGATCAATCAATTTTATTGTATGCCTATTCAATTTGTAATCGGGTATAATCAACTGAACTGTTCATTCGATTTTGATGGAATTTGCGGTTGTTTATCTTGATAGGAACCACATTTCATCAAATTCCACCCTGTAGAAGCGGAATCATTTTTTTTCTTCTAAACCCCATGGGTGTATAGGGTTTGATATATAAGGGAAAGATAACAAGAATGGGTGCATTATATTTTACTACATTTTAAATGCATTAGCAGAGGGGAATGAGGAAAGTGATACAAAACAACTGGGAATTAGAAATGTGGATGGAGCCTGTTGTCTGATGAACGGGGCTTGTAATGTTTGTAGTTAGAAAATCATTAGTTCTCAGTTGGGTCTGAGGCTATTTATGTATGTTGTCACTTTTGTGGGTTAGTGCAGTTCTGGAAGAATTTGATGTTTATTTATGAATTACAAGATGAATTCTGTAACTGTCGGCAGTTAAAATGGATGGATTTAGTCAGTTTTCGCTATTCGTGAAGTAGTGTGCATTTTACTAGGCATTCTCATATTTAGATGTTCACTTTTTCCCTCTATACACCAAAAAAAAAATCTGACTGTTTTAAATTATTATTATAATTATTAATTTCAAATGTATGAAATGTATTAGGGACATACGCGCATTTTTTTTTTAAATCAGTATTTTTAACATCTCAAAGGTCTCATATGATCACATAGTTTCTAATTTTTAAGTAACTTCGTTTCCATCTTCAGTTACTTCTCTTTTCCCTCTAAATTTTATTATAAAGAAATAAATTAAACGGCACCAAATGATGATGGTCACGAAGTGTTGAAAAGATTAGAAAATAAAGAGTAAGATAAAGAGATCAGTCAACTTTTTTGAAAGTGTTATAAACGATGTTTTTTTATATTCTTTCGAAAGTTTTTCGTATGCATTTTTTAATATAATTTATTTGACAATTATATTCTTAAAAAATCTATCAACAATGTAGGCCCAAAGAGTTTCTTTCTCTTTTATTTATTAATTTTCTAAGATTTGATAAATTCTATTTTTTTTCTTACCTCCTGGAACGAAGAAATAAGCATTGATAAATTAACAATAAATTAATAACAAACAAATAACAATAAATTCAATTATAAAATTAAATTATTAAATTTAATTCCCTTTCAGTTAAAGCGTTCTCTTTCTGTGGGACTCGAAATGTTAACTTAGAACGTCATAATGAAGTTTTGAATAAATGAAATTATTGTTAACAATGTTTGTAATTCAACTATCGATTTGTCCTTTTCAAAACATTTTTTCTGGATAGTGATATATCTCAATAGTTCTAAAAAAAGTTAGTAGTTTGAAAGCTTTCCGTGTAGCGGGAGCGTTTCATTTGTTCTCCATGTTTGAACTAAATGTCAAATGTCACGTCAAGGTGCTGTAGTTTGAATTAGAACAACGTTGAGGTAATTAAATTGGAGGGAATGTTTAAATAATGTGTCCAGATTTGTTACGGTGAAAGTTAATTATCACATTGTCATAAACTTCAATTAGATGGTGTAAAGTATATGAGGCGTATTGAATTTTCAATTTTTTTTCTTCGTTATCTTAAACAATTATAATACTTCCAACTTCAGTTGAAAAAATATCATTTCTTACACACTTAAAGAAAAAAAATAGTTAGATATATTTGTTAACAAACTATTCAATCAGATACCACCAATGCTTAGTTTGAACGATGTGGTTAAGATTGAAAACGTAGGAAAAAACTCATTATCTTTCATTTTATGCCCTCATCAACAAGAAGCTATAACTATAGCGTGGTTTACTCCCTTAGTAGGTTTATTTTCTAGACTACAGATAATGGATCTACTAACGACACCATGGTCATAAATATAAGAGAACATAAAAAAGGCAGTGAAACTAATAATAAGTGCACTCGATAACGATTGCAGTATTTAATAACTCGAGTAGAAAAATAATAAAATAACAGAAAAAAAATCGTTTTATTTTGGTCCTTTCGAATGCTGCCCATTATAAATTTTTAATCAAATTATATCTAAAAACTACTCCCAGTAATAAGTAGGAGTGTATATTTAAATTGTCTAAATAAGTTATCATATAATAATCTGATGATGACTGATTAAAACCATTTGAGGTATACTGAGGCCATTGAACCCCTTAATTCACCATTCAAACTAAATGGTTATATTGTTGTTAAGTGAGTAGAATTTCCTAATTAATTTTACTAAATGAAGTGGGCGTTAAGACTTTTTCCTTTTCACTCCCTTGCTAAGCCCGTCATCAACAGTGGCTGTTAAGATTGAACAGAACATAAATTAAGGTTATTTTTGTTTGTATTTTATCTTTTCTTTTAATTTTCTGATTTCAATTCTTGTTTTATCCTGTGAAACAAGAATTAGGTTTTTATACTACATTATGTTAATATTTTTTTGTTATTTTCACTTTCTTAGTTTGGCTTACGATAGAGGTTCTCAAACTTGTATAGCCGCGGAACCCATGCCGGACTAAAAGAAAATCGCGGCACCCTTGTAAGGATAATAAAAAATTTGCGGCGCTGTTCAAAATGATTTGAATACTCTTATAGTCCAGTCAATTTATTCATTTATTCATTAAAAGAAGTCGTAAGTGCAAAAATCAGTTATAGTTGAGATCTAAATCAATAGTAAAAGATTCACTTCTAATGACAAGAAAATATTAAAATATATATATATATATATTAAAAATAAATATTATTATCACGTTGCAGACTGGAAATTTTATTAATAGTAATAAAAATTATCCCAATGATCTGAACCTTCTCTATTACAACATAATTACATGCCTAACAACACTATTACATCTCAGTAATTAGTTAATAATAGTAAATTACAAAAAATGTGAAGGATATAAATTATTAATAGATGCTACCGACCAACAGGTTCATTTTGTGTTAAATTGGCTTGTGTATAATATAATGGGTCCAATCCTTCCCTGCCGGACCCGCCCCACTAAGACCTCCAGAGAGCGACGGTGAATAGGAACTTTTGAAATATTTACTTCAAACGAGAAGAGGAGAATTTAAGATAGTTAAATAAATAGAGTAATATTTAAAAAGCACCAGAAATTGAAAAACGGCGGGAACGTAGCCTGAAAATTTTAATAAATTAATATGAGACTGGGATAATAAAATCAAGATTTTTCTTGATGATGGCCGAAACGTTGGACATGTAATTATGATTTGGTCGAGACAATTTGAATAATTTTTGTTATTATCAATAAAAATATTTAAACATTTTTCAATTGTTACTTTACATTTACATAGCTACGGGTCTGTGATAAAATAATATCCTGTTCTTAAGATCTATAAAGTTTGCTACAATTGAAGATATTAGCTCTAATTATTAATTAACTTTCATGTTACAGCTCTTAGCAAAACGATAATTTTTTTTCCCAAAAAGTTAAAATAGTTTATAATTGTAGGGTTTTCTATCAAAAGTGTCTACATCTAAAAACTAAAGGTGTTTTTGACAAATTAAAATTTTACACCAAATAATATTGTGTTTATTGGAAAAAAACAACAGAAAAAAGACATAAATATAAAGTAATAAATTTAGATAGTAGATAAGGGAGGATAATTAATTAATTGTTAAAATTACGATAATTAATTGTCTAATACCTGTTTGTAATTCTTGTTTATTTATACTTTTCCCTCTACATCTTATTTTTATTTTATTTTATTTACTTTGTTCATTTTTAAATGAGCTTTCACATATTTTACATTATATTTCGCCATGCCTTACTTTACTGTTATTTCATCTTAGTTATTGGTTATTACTTTACTTATTTTATATTACTTATTGGACGAAATGTTGGCTCACAATAAATAGATTTACTAATATTTTTTTTTTTATTTCACTTGGATCATGTTCCTTTTAAAGTTTAGAAAATACTTGCAATCAAAATTTAACTTATTCACATGGGTCACTCCTATGATAGATATTTTTGCATAATAACTATTTACAGTAAAGGATCTGCTGAATTTTTTAATAGAAAATTCCTCAAGTGCCTCTTATTTAGTTAAAGATATTAAAAAAAAAAAAAGTCTACGAGAATAGGCATATAGAATGAATTTAAAGTAAATAGTGGATTTTGATGGAAATACGAACAAAAAACTGTTCACAATTATAACCAAAATAAGAAATTATTACACAATTCTTAAAGAAAAATGTACGTATTAAAGTGGTAATTAATAAGTAATTAAATTATAATGTAATACAAATAAAAGAAGTAGAAATGGATATGAAATGATTTTAAAATTTCATAATTTTGCACACATTGGGGAAATGTTTATCTAATAGCGGCAATCGGTTCATTGTGACAGCTCGTAGTTTGGGGGTAGGTTAATTTTCTTTGTTGTCTGAATTCCTAAGTTGAAGTGCTGCCGCGTGGATGTATGTCCTCTAGCACAATCCTAGCCAAGTGCAGAACTTTGGGCTTCCAGGCTGTTTTTCTCAAAATTCTTTAGTATGTGGAGAATATGATCCGTGGTGGCGTAAGGGTAGCAAGATCTTAAAGTTCATTAGTTGCCTATTTATAGAATTATTCTCTGCACCCAACTACTTTTGGACTTAATGGCAAGATCTACAGCGTGGTGGCGTGCGTTTTATTCTGTATCAGATAGTTAATTTTGCGTTGGATGCAAGAGGGACAAATGCCTTAAAGGAAAAGTGATGTGCAAGCAACAAATTTGCTGAAAAATTGATTACATTGTCAGGTATCAATTAGTTTGTGTATCTGTACGGATGTTTCATTCCAACTCTTATCTCCGCTCACTTTTCTTACAAAGAAAGTAAGATTACCGGTTTGAATTAGATCTCCAAACACCACAAACTAATTGATGCCTGCCAATGTTATGAATTTTTCAATTGAGTCTATCCACCAGATCAGCAAGTACTTGTACATTACCGACTTTGGTTTTCTTAGTTTTAGCCAAAAAGTAACGAGGTTTTTATTTTATTTCGATGAATGCATAACTGTTAGTAATAGTTGAGAGTGACAGTGATTATACGAGGTAGTTGAGTAGCGACAGTAGCCAGTGTGACATTTGTTACTCTTTGGGTGGAATCTGCAAATCTCGGTTTTTACTATCAGGACGAAGTTACAATCTATTATATAAGATATTGAATGAATTTGGTGGCTTTAGATCTACTTTTTCTGTACTACACTAGATAGTGGTTCCTATAGCACTCGATTCGAGAACTCGTGCACTCGAAAAATCAAATATAATACACCAAATCGAATTAAATATTAAAAAAATATATCTTGCAACAAAAAAAAGAAGCTCAGGATAAGTTAATGAAAACAAGTAGTAATTTTAATATAACATTAAAACGTAATATTTTTCTATCATTGTTTCGGTTCTTATATTATTTCAATCACAATAGCTCTGTTGATTTTATTGAAGCAAAGTTATTATTTTGGTAATATCTTACCAGTTACTAAAACATTTACAAAGCCTGTAAAGGCTTGAAGTAGTTGAGAAAAAGAACTTTAAATTAATCTTAATCTTTCTTCCTTAACAATCCCTGATAATCCTCCGAGGCGTCTGAAAAGAAGATGGCCACGGGACCTTCTAGTTTAAATTAATGTTTGAAGTACCACCAATGGGTGGTTCCTTCCCAAGATTTTCAAGTGTATATGAAACATACTACATATTTACCTGTTGTATTATTTTGTACAGTTGTATATTACAATAAATAAATAAAAAAAAAAAAAATTAGAAATAAGGAAAAAGCTATTTTTTGAAATGAGTTGAGCAAGATCTTACTTCACTCAATGCCATGAACTATTTTCTGTGAGAGAGGAATGAGGAAACTAGAAACTTAAGAAAAAGTATTTTCTGGAGTGAAGAGTATTTCTTTATAAAGTGGAGATGTATCGGGAACATCTAATCATTTTTCAGTGACTTTCGAAAAAAACTGGTTCACAAGTTTCTGCATCAGGTTCTATTTGCACATATCTCGTTTGATCCTCTTTCAGTATTTTAAATACTAAAGAAATATTATATGAACATATTTTACTAAAAAAAAGTTGAATGGAAATGAACTTGGACCATTTCTAATGAAAAACATCGTCAAATAATCATGAATTTGTAAAAACTTTAGATCTTCATTTTTTTTCCTAAATGATAAGCAAGGTCGTTATCTTATAACCATTAGACATCTTGTCAATGCTGATGCGATTAAAATAATCTATTGATTTTAAAGTTGTACTGTGAAGAATATTTTCAAAAATTTTTTGAAATTACGTTTCAAATTTCCAAGAGATGATTAATTTGTTAAAATGGATTGCAAGAAAATTATTTTTGCATTTTGCAATACTTCAAGGGATTCAGAAAAAAGGAGATTTAATTAGCACGTAAGCATTAGTATTAGTATAAAATTTCACTAATTTTATTTTATTTCGTTTCAAAGAATGGAAAGAGCATAAAACAATTTCCAAGCCACAGCTAAAAGCATAGTTTGAAATTAAAAATTTTATTTCGGGAGCCTAATGATAGGAGCGTTCTGTATTTTATTTCTATTTAAATAATAAATAGTGTTATTAATAAATATAACATGGTTATGTTATGATTGAAATAACAATTTAAAATGGTCGCTTTGATTGCCTCTATGATGTACCATCTGGAGTTGTGGTCTACGAAGAGATGGAAAGCTGTTTACGAAAAAAAATTAAGCCCATCTAATATCCCATCCAGTAACTTATAAGTTTGAATCTAAATCAACGGACAACTTGAAAGTTTCATTTGAATAAAACGGTTCATATTTTTTATGATATGACCTCGAGAAACATTTTTTCTTTTTGAAATGATCGTTTTACTAGAATCGTCTTTGCCATGGCTGTCCTAGAGCAGCAATTTTTTATATTAAAATACATCCTAAGTTCATCTAAAAACATATCTCGGAATAAAGATATTTATATTTTATTCAGACCTTGATTAAATGCTAATTAATTTTTTTTTCGTCGTGTTAGAACAGGCTGTTGGATATTTTAGAATATGAAATAAAAAGGAAAAAGAAAAATATTGTTAATAAAGAAAATATCTAAACGAAAAGATAACAAATAAATTTATTATTATTATTATTATTAATAAACGACTTTCAGGGTTCTGAAATATAGCGATAACTCGTAACCCTTTTTCATCATCGCTCTAAATGTGCAATCTTATTCAAAAATCCGACATGCGCAGCAAAACGTTGCCGATAACCGCATGCGACAGGATGACTCATGTGGGCCGTAACATTTTTTGAAAATGGCGTCTGTATTCTTTCATCTGTACTCCCATAACGCAGTAGAGTAGATTTTTGGACTAAACTCATTAAAATGCAGACTGTAATATAATTTTTCAAAACACCCTCAGTAATAGGCCCAATATGTCTGCCCTGAGATCCAAATTTATTTGTTCTCAGAATTTTTTTTTTTTTTGTCATTGAAACATAACTTGAAAACATCGCACCTGAATATTCCTATGACGTTGATGGTTGCACCACTTAGGCAGTATAATCATGCAATGTTGGCCTACAATTTCCATAAGAAATCCTCTATCTCAATATTATCGGACTGGTCATCTTAGTTACTATCAATTGCATCAATGGCATGTTTATGTTTACGTGATATTTGCATTTCTATGCTTAAATGCGAATCTGAACATTAATTCATTATAGAAACCTAATTGTGTTAAATTTTATTTTCTAAATAAGAGCAAGAAAAGAAAAAAAATATATTTTACCAATATACCTTATTATTTGTTTGTCGTTCAAAATTTTTAACGATTTCTGATAGACTGAAAGCAAAAACAATTGTGTGCGGATTATTCCGCTCTCGGTGATAATGGACAGTTTTTGTTTGCGGATTATTTCACTAAATTATGCAAAAGAGTTAACTTCTATAGTCTTTGCTAAATCTTTCATTATTATTCTTTTCACTAGAGTAACCAGAAAAAAAATAAGTTATCAGTTTTGTGACTTTATATAGTTAATGTTTTCATTAAAAAAAATTGTGTGAATAATTACCTTGGCCATTAAGAAATCTTAAAATTAATAATTGCCCAAAAATTCAATATTAACTGGCTTTCTTTCTTTTAGTCGTTGTTATTATTAATGACCACACTGTCGTGACATGGTTTTTGCACTGGCGATTAAAATTGCGATATTTTCTTTTTAAAACAATTTTGATCCTTTTTCTCTCAACTTTATTCTTTTTTAAACATCCGACGTTTCGACCACTCAGGTCATTCTCAAGGATTCCTACAAACTGTTTGTCGAAACGTCGGATTTTTAAAAAAGAATAAAGTTGAGAGAAAAAGGATCAAAATTGTTTTAAAAAGAAACTAAACCACTCTCAAACAAGTATAAATAAAAACTAAATCTAATTGCGATATTGTTTATGAATATTTATTTTTAAATTAAAATTTTATGACTACAGTTTTTTATTTTTGTTGATGTTAGATAGTTCTGACCCCTGAAAATAGGCAACCCCTTACTTGCCCGTTATTTAAAAATTCCCCATAATTGAAAATTCTTAGAACGTCTTCATCAAAGGAAGAAAGCTAAACTGAAATGAAATGGAAAAAACAGGCTATACAATGCTAACAATGTTCCTTCTTGGAAACCAGGATCTTCTCTGAGGAACAGAACTAAATGTTTTTGGAAATAAAAACATTCATCAATACATTTATGATGTTAATTAATAATAATGTGAAATAAATCGTAGGAAACACTCACAGTTCAATATTATAGTTGCATTAACTAGTTGAACAATTTCATATCCCCACAAACTCTACCGCGTGGCATTAGACCACACTATCAAATGTTAACATTGTCATTATCAACAACAGTTACTGAAGGGGAAACGGCCAATGCTTGAAGAGATTATTAATATAATTGGATTTAAGTAGGACTGCCACCTGCGGTTAAATTTGAGGGACTTAGCGAAGTTAGCAATTGGACCCCGAATATGATCTGAAGTTGGGGAAGATACAGCAACGTCGCCCTAAGACCCTTCCATTATTAATTAAGGCCCATTGCCGAGGTGTCGCCTTATTACCCCGCAGTAGCGCCGCACTCATAATTGTAACCTATCTCTCTATAACCATCGTCGAACAAATCTCTTCAATTTATTACAAATATATAACAATTAGTTTAGATCGAGATCTTTTTGTAATAGTAAGCTTGTTGAAGTAATCAATGTGGTATGGACTTTACGCCAAACAATAAGGCCTTATTTGGGATATGATGGTACACCAGGATTTTTGGTATCAAGTCTCAAGGGTAAGTGCTACAATAGGAAACAGAAGAAAAGAAATAGTTGGGGCCAGAATGTTTTATTTAAGATAATTAATACAATCTCTCACAAATTATAGGCATTAAGTATTATTATTCAAATATTCATTCATACAATAAGTACAGAAATAAATGAAAAATACAGAAAAAAGGAAAACAAAAATTGTATATCAATAGAACTCAATAATAATAATAAAAAAGGAATTTTAAGTAATAATAAGGAATTATAAATAAAAGAAAATACTGTTATGATATATAATAATATAAATATTAATCTATATAAAAAATATATTCAATAAAAAATTTGTTTGAAGTTAAAAAACTTCCAATTTTGAATGTGATTTATTTTAAATTAACACATTGTAGCCGAACGTTTCGAGACCACTGTCCGATATTCCTGAAACGTTGTGCTACAATATGTTAATTTAAAATGAATTATATTTTTTTATTTAATTTTTTTTATGAATTTTTTATTGAATTGACTTACCAGACTTTCTAAAGAGAAAATCCAGAATAAAAAATACAATGACATCAAACTGATCAAACAATAAAAAAAATTATGTACAAGACTAAGAAAATTAAATTTCAGTAGCAATGAAATAAATACACATTGGCACCTATATACAATATTTTCATTCTGCCAGAAGAACTCCGGGCTAAGCCTTGCCAACCCCGTATGGAAGGCAAAGCAAGGCTCCAAGAGATCCCAGTGTTTTTCTTTCAGCTACATCACTGGTATTGAGGGCTAATGGAGACTGAGTAAGAGCGTTTGAGCCGAATACACTCATGACTTAAGTGGCCATTTACAGAAAAAAAGGCACCAGTTCACAAAAGGTCTCGGGGTGAATCTAGTGCACATATCCAGAACACTCATTTAACACCTAACTTCGATTAGTAATTAATTCTTTCATTTTAGGTACAAGATTGTAAAATATGCCACGAAGACCTGAACACAATTTATTATGAGCAGGCACAAACACATTTATATATCAAATTTATTTAATTTAATGTCTCAATCTCGACTACCTTTTGCGACTGACTATGTACGTTGAATATTATTATTGTTATCAGATATTATGTTAGCAATTAGTTATTAGATAGTTTTTCAACAGAACATGTACATTATACAACATTGTACTCTTATTTCTAAAAATTTGTTTTAAACCTGAGAAATTTTATCTAATTTACAAAATTATCATGTTCTTTTATAGTTTATATTCATTCATTTTTCATTACAACTAAAAATGTTTGATTTGAAATTAACGAAATTGAAGATGCTTCAGAGGAAGCTACTTTGATAGCTCCGTATTTATGCTCTGTCAGTCTATTTCAATTAAAATAAGGCCTAGCTTTTTTAAAAAAATATTTAATTTTACATTGATATAACGAGTGTAATGAAAATAAATTTTTTATTTTTATTTTTTTTTTATTATTTATTTATTGTAATTTACAACTGTACAAAATAATACAACAGGTAAATATGTAGTATGTTTCATATAGACTTGAAAATCTTGGGAAGGAACCACCCATTGGTGGTACTTCAAACATTAATTTAAACTAGAAGGTCCGTGGCCATCTTCTTT